>NC_133472.1:17782995-17928057 GCF_025370935.1 Choristoneura fumiferana
GGAACTGGTGCTCAATTTTCGTGATATGCGTTGATAAGTCACACAATATGACCTTTATCGTCGGATATCTCGGGTGACACTATTTACCGGCACGGACAATACAAACTGGTGACAAACTGACAAGAGTTTCTATGGGCGTGTACACGAAATATCATGTCGGTATTGTACGGCTGAGAAATAGTGACCCGATATCTCGAGATGTAATAAAAGAATCACGACATTTTTTTCTTGTAATTATTTACTTTTTAAATGATCTTTTTAGTGGCCTGTACCGCTAAGCCGCTAACACATATGCAACCTCAAAGCACCTTAGGCTTAGAACTTTTCAGCCGCCCCTCGTAACTTGTTACAATATTGCGGTTTAACTATGACCAAAATAAGCCCGAGCTGAGCGAGCGAAGCGAGCATGCCGCGGCAGCGACCGGCGACTTACATAATTGAATTCAACAATTATAGGATGACTTACTTTACAGATTTTGATAGATATTTCATTATGGATTATTATTAATTGCACATCAAATAAATAATTGCCTATCAATTTATTCTCATCATTTATATACTTTTGTACCTACATCAATTAAATTATTATTTCAATACAAATAAACTAAATGTTTAGCAAAATTAGTACAACATATAATTCGAAAAATTACTTTTTTTCCTCTAATGCGAGACAAATAAATTCTTTTAGGTACAAAAATACTACAATCACATCAAAAATACTGACTGCACAGTAAATTAACTAGAGCGTGCGTAGATGATATTCATTCTAATAGCAAAATAACTTTTATTGTTAATTTGGCACCGGAAAATTAGGTACGACGACGAGCGGAGCGAGAAGGAGCGTTAGGTACAATTATTGCGACCACAACCACAACGCTTGTAGCGGCCGGCGAAGCGCCAGAACCTAATTTATTTAGGAAATAATTTGGCCCCTACGAGTGCTGGTTATGTAATTTATTTGATGTAAAAAGTATATAAAAGCTGAAAATAAATTGATAGGTAATTAGATTTAATGTGCAATTTATAATATTCCTCTATTATTAAGGTATTAGAGTTAATGTATCGATATTTTTGATCACCTTGGCCGCTCCGAAATATCTGTTGGCTACGGTACATAAAATCACGAAAAGTACCAGATTCATTTTTTTCCAGGTTTAAGCTGCAAAAGTAATGGGAGCGATGATATACAACAATCAAGGTATTTATTAGTGGACCTTGAAATTGCTTTGCGATTGATTACCCATGATAAAATATCTAATGCCCGATTGCTCAAACTTTTTGCTTCCTAGCCGGCAATCTGGAATGAGCAGACGCAAATTTAACGTCTTTTTGTTACAAACAGTACATGCACAAATTTACACCCACCAACGTACGTCGCCCAATATTCTTAAGTTTTCCGACAACTGTATCATATTTTACAAAACTCGTGTTGAAATAATGACAAATACCTACCTTTAAATACAAATATTATCTTAAATGTTTTAGTGCCAGAGTAACCCTTATTATTTCAGTCAACCTAGAGTACATAACTTAAGAACTAGAGTAGACAGACATTGTATACATATTCTTGTGGTTGATCCCGGAATATTTTTCAAGTTTGTGTAAATATAATTTGTATTATTTCAGAAAAATTGGCGTCAGTCACAAGTGCAAATGTAACAACATATCCAGATGTAAAAGTTATAGCCCAATTATTCACCCTTCCACAAATACATCAGCAGCCTCATTCAAGACGGCAACGAACATTAAAACGAATAACAAACATCAAGAAGACAAATACATTAAAGTGATTGATGAAGGGATGAAAGAAAAGGGAAATTTTTACATCGGAGCAACGGGTTTTCTTAAAGATGATGCATATGAAGTTGTTATACAACTAAGAAAAAAAGACACTAATAAGGAAGAAGTAAAAAAATATGAAGATGATATTGTGACTCGAGAAAAACCGGCATCAGACAAAGAAAAAAATACTAAAGAAGTTCTTATATCTACTACAGAATGTGTAGAAGACGGTAACGGGAAAGTAACTAATGGTAGCACTAACTGTTATACTGAACCGTCAGGTAATCCAAAAACATCTGGTAGTAACTGCGATCTTATCATTGAAGATGCAACTACTGCTGAGTCAGCGCTACAAATGGATGAAAGGATACATTGTTCAAAGACCGTTGAACCAAATAATGTCATACCTCCAGTAACAACACAGTGCGCTTTTACGATGCATGATCGAAGCGTTATTACACCTTTTAGGGATTCGTATGTAATACCGTGTCATGTTCCAAAAAGTGATGCAATACCAAGACCCGCTACATCATCATACACCCAAACCACACCAAGTTCACCTAACCCAAGACCAGTATTTATTCACATGAGTTCATCGACGTCCACTGCTTACATGAGTCCTCCAGAGGTAGTTTTACCTAATTTCTTCAAGCGAGGTTACGAGTCTTGTAATGAAACGCATAAGAACGCTGGTCTAAGGGAAAGAAGTCGTAAGTTTTCCGGACAGAGACCAAATAGTGATGAACGCTCTAGATGTTGGTGCACGCGTTGTCTTCACGCTGCGAATACTTATTCAAATAAAATATACACAGACATGAGAATAAATCAAACAAAGACTCCTCCTAATACTGCAAGAAGTTTTGTAACTGAATATGACTATTTTAATACTTACAAAAAGGGATCCACACATTCAAGTCCATCAAGTAGACAATACAGAAGATGTCACAACTGTAAAACTAAATGTCATTCTAAATTGTGTTGCAAGCATCTTTCTCACAAAAATAAATACAAAGAGGTACCTCCTCGGAATACTAGAAGTGCTGCTGCGTATAATAAAAAGAGTAAAATATTTTTAAATAGCAGTAAAACTTCCAGCCAATCTTATCTCAACCCTATGATCAAAGACTACATAAAAAAATTACTCTCGTTGAACCGGGAAGGCATAAAAGCAATTCAAATAATCAATCAAGAATGCAGCTCTGTAAATACACCTGCTAGTTCCATCATTAATGTACCCAGTAATACTCGAAGCCATAAACCTAGTATTAATTTGGTCAAGAACCAAATATCTCTGGAGCAAATTAAAAATATTTTTAAACGACAACTTTTAAATCATAAAATACAAGGTTTTCATAGACACGGCCCATCTACCCAGAAAGCCGGTAACAAAAACAAAAACAAGAAGAAAACTGTTCACAAAGTTAAGTCGTTGAATATATGTAAGAAAATACTGACTAATTCGAGCGAAACTCATTTTAACAGACAACCAGCACCTACATCAAAAACAAACATACACGATAAAAACATATCACCAACTACTTTAAAATCCCGTAGCACAAGTCTGACTTCATCAGAAAACATTGAAAGTAATGAAGAATGTATAGTTGAAGTTTTGGATAAAGTTGGCAGTAGCAATAATAAATTGAAAATTCTGAATAAACACCCGACCACTAAAGTATACGAACATAAATTTAAAAATCAATACCAATGTGAAGGTACTTTGGCAAAAAAATCGAACACAGGCGTATCGTCAAGCAGTACCTCTCCAGTCAGCAAAGTTCCTAGTACTATTATTGAGAGTCAAACTCTGCGACCTATAAATACGTCGACCCAGACTAGCCGCACTATTGGTGATGAAATGAACTTTATGAAGTTGGCTGAAGACAAATTACATAATATGGAGAAAATTGCAGATTTGACAGAAAAATGCACTAAACGATTGTCAAACCTGGCCAAAGTTTTAGAAGAAGTCAGGAAAAATAAATCATTGGCCTATAGTCAAATTTCAACATCGGATTCTACTGATTCTGATCAAAAATCAGACCAAGCGATAATTGCAGCAAACCCAGAACAGCAACTACCCAACCTACCGGTTCATGTTACCGGGAAGAATTTGGAGGCAGCTTATGAATCCCTACTATTTGGAATTCCCAAACCTGGATATATTGAATCACCCCTTAATACTGACTCAGAAAATGAATTCTCTAATAACAATAATAATGAAGCTACCCCGATAACGCCTCCGCTGATTACTACAAATGTTGAGTATCGTAATAATAACCATCCAAAATACCGAACCAAACCTCCACCCGCATTATTACGTATGCATTTAAAACGGCCCGAGGAGAATGTGGTACCACATGAACTTTCGACAGTTATTGAAGTGGATTCTCCTCTGAGCGTTAAGTTAAAAAATCAGTCCTCTAATGCTGATAATGCCAGCCAGTCCAACAAACATCTAACTGAGACGAGAGCTGAGGAAAAGAACGACAATCTTTTTGCCGATAAGGAATTCCAAATTCCGTTAGCTCCCAGTGATTCCGGTGTATCAAATAAGAGTAACATAAAAATCTTATCCACTGATTCATCTGAGGAAACAAAACTACAGATGATGGATTTAAATCAATTTAATGACATTATGTTAAGACCATTTATTAGTCTTCAAGAATACGCTCAAGAATATTATGGAGATAACTCAAATTTAAAACGCGAAAGTGTTCCAACTAATATTGGCTTAATAGAGGACATAAGCTCACTACACTCAGACGGTAGTTTGCCGGACGTTGTGGCAGAACTACTTAAAAGAAAGCTTATCACTGAACCTTTTAAATTTGATACGGCATCTAACATAAATTCAACTACTGTATCATCTGAATCTACTTTATCGGTCTTAGCTTTATCCAGAGTCCGAAGAAATAAAACTAAGACGAAAGTTAGCGCAAACAAAGAAAACCTTACTGAAACATCAGACACACTAAGCATTTCCTCAAATCCTGATTTGGAAAATGCCTTTAAAAAATTGGGAATGGGTTGGGCGTCTTCTACATTAAAAAAGACTAAAGAGCGATTAGCTTTATCTTCGTCATCAAATACATCTAGTTCAAGTTTATCGCAGTTTAAAATCAAGAGTTCGAATAAACAAGATATGCCGACGATAGTCACCGATTCTGTTTCATCCGTGCCAAACTTGTCAAACAAACCTATACCAGAGCGACATTCGGATACTTCTAAAAATGCCCAACAACAGACATCATTGACTAATTCTATGACGGTTAAGGAATTTTTAAATAAAGAATTAGCCAAGAAAATAACCTTCACAAACAAGACTGTCAGAAATGATTCACATGCAGAGTTTGTGTCTTTAATTGAAACAAAAATTCCTGATGAATTGAAAAATTCTTTACACACAATAATCGGAGAAATCTCTGGTGATAGCGAACCAAGCGCAAATAACAACAGGGCGCGGACATCCACGCCGGTTCAAATTTTCAAGTCTCCCACGTACCATTCCAGCTCTAGTTCTAATATTTCCAATGGGCTGTTTAGTAACGCTGATGACTTGTCTTCCGTCAAACTAACATCAACCTCCATGCGGTATCATTCTGCATCGGAAAAGGATGAATTGACTATTCCCAACTTCAGTTTAAAAATGCGGAAAGGCGTGTCGGACTGTAGTAAAACTGATTCATGCTAAACAAAAATGTTCTTTGATTTTTGTTTATATATTTATTTGATAAAAAAATTATGTACATAATGTTTTGTAATGCAATCTTGTGCTTGTAGTGACAATGACTATTTATAAACAAAAATATTATAAAGGAATTATTTGTTTAATTTGAATACCTAATTATACTAATTAAAGTATTCTAGGGCTTTACATCACATAAACAATTCTTACTTCGTTGTCAGTCAGTCTCATGCATATTTAAATATCAGTTAATAGTTCCATGCTATCTCGCTCACACATTCGCTCTGCCTGTTTTATACTCGCACAGCGTGGTATGGACAATGTAAAATAATCAGTCAGTCGCTTTAAATATGATTTATAAAATTAAAAAAATATATACAACCAAATTGATAACCTCCTCCTTTTTTCGATGTCGGTTAAAAATGAAATCTTTATCCTTCAGATACCGATTTTTCACTTCATCCAGGAGTTGATTACACAATAAGAAAACATAATATTTACCCTTTTTAAACTACATTTTATCGGTAGCTACCTATAAATTTGGTTAATTAACGGTAGCTAACGGGTTTTTTACAACTATACTGTAACCGTGGCCAGTCGAAAAGGTACCTACCGTTGGAGGTTGGATATAAGTAAATTCAATTTATTATTCTTATTTTTTTGTAGTATTTTACTTTCCTCACAGTCGAAATAAAAAGTAGTGTCCAACTCGGGTGAAACCATCACCTCGAACTATTGGCGCTCGAAGGGTCACTCTCCACCCTTGGTTATCAATCTACTATATACTACAGGTAGGTAGTAAGTCTAAATTTTAATATGGTGTCGTACTTTCTAGCGGTGACATGGTGTCGTATGGTATTCAAACTCACATACTTAAAAAATTACATTAATTTTAAAAAATGTACCTACTACACGTACCTAGTTACGAGAAAGCAATGATCAATTTGTCACCGCTAGGAAGGATACTTTCTTGCGGGCGTTATCTATTTAATTATGTAGCAGTCGTGTTTTCAAATTTCTTGTGAATCAAAAAATGTACGAAATTGTACGCTAGCTTAAAAAAATTGTACTACCTACCCGTAGTTACGAGAAAACAGTGTTCAATGTGTCACCGCCAGGAAGGATACTTTCTGGCGGGCGACTATCTATTCTACTATGTAGCTGTCGACTGTTCAAATTTCTTGTGAATCAGAAAAAAAATAGGAAATTGTACGCTAATTAAAAAAAAAGAGTACTACTACTTACGAGAATAGTGCACAGTTCCAAAGCGTTTCTTTTTTCAACGTGTAGTACCTACCTACTCTTTTTTTAATTGGCGTACAATTTCGTATATTTTTCTGATTCATAACAAATTTTAAAAGTCGACTGCTTCATAGTGAAATAGCGCCACCAGAAAGTATGATCTTTTTTTTTAATTAGCGTACAATTTCGTACATTTTTTTGATGTGAGTTTGAATGAGGGCTATCGCGAATGAATTCGCCGCTAGAGGCGCTAGTGTAGCGTGAGGTCTCCGAAATGTCAAATCTCATAGTTTTTGGGTGAGCTACGCGGGTTTATTTATAATTAGAATAATTTTGTGAATATTTTGCATTACCTGAAATTAATTATGGCAATTATGCGTTAAGGGGCAATGAATGTCTGTGTTTTGAGACAGTTTTGTCTTTCGAAAACTTTTGTCCTCCCTTTTTTCCGAACAAAGCGGGACTAAGCAACACTGTGGTTGCTGGATATTTTTATGGTACGGTTTTAACCCTTTACCAGGCCCCGAAGAACCAGCGTGTCTTAATACGTACTTTATATGTTGTTGCAACCGTATTGAACGCCTTGTAAAAAATGTATTTATGAAAGTCGGAGATCTTCCTTTAAACCAGAAATAAAAATGTGGGTTACGGTTATCCCATCGCCTGTCTAAATAATGAACTGTCATACTAGATTTTGTCTTATTATATTCTTGATCAGGCCAAGGGATATATTTCACCCACATCTTATATCGGTTATAATAGTCAAGGTTTAACTCCAAATCTCCTACGAAACATTATATCAATCACTGAAAACATTATTTTATGATCTTCATTCATGACACGCTTCAAAATCCAATAATATATCTTTAGCAGGAGTTTAAATCCACTTGACCAGTGATGTTAGTGGTTTGTTTACAAATTCGAACACTTTACTAAATTTAAGAAAAACTCAAGCAGATATATCGAACCATTTTTTGTTATTTTCATGATTTTAATGATTGTAAGGTAATGTAATCATATATTTTGCTAAATACTCCTGCGTCCTTGTGATATGACTAGAATTAGGATGTGGGATGACTCTATTCCATTGCCTGGCTAGAATTTGCCTGTGTGGGAACTATTCTTCCCATGGCCCGATTAGATTTTGGGTCTCTTTGGTACATGAATTCGCTCTAGGTTGAACACAAAAACTGTTTTATTACTTACGTGAGTTTTTATGACATGACAAGACAATTTACCGGGCCATGGGAAAAATAGCTCCCACACAGTTAAACTCTAATAAGGCCATGGGATAATGTCAACCCACATCCTAATTCTGGCCATACACCATAATGCATGAATATTTAGCAATGCTTACGATTACATTAGCTTTCAACACTCAAAATCTACAAAATATCAAAAAATTGTTCGACCTATGTACTTCTGTTTCATAGAAATTATGGAAAGTGTTCGAATTTCTCCGTAGTTTACTGAAATTAGCGTTCAAGTGAATTTAAACGGCTGCCAAAGATATATTACGCAATTTAGAAGCGTGTTGTGAATGAAGATCATAAAATAATATTTTCAGGGATTGACAAAATATTTTGTAGGTGGTATGGAGTTAAAACCTGACTACGGTTACCGATATAAGATGTGGGTGGAATATATCCCTTGGCCTGGTAAAGGGTTAATGAGGATCTGCCGAGTCCTACCAAAATTAAGTGGCTAATGCCTCAGAATAAATAGATAATGTAGTGCCAAGATAAAGTTATTATAAACAAAGATTCATTGGTATACATATTTTGCCGCCAAAATATGCTATTTTTCCTGTGCCTGTGGTACCTATTAGTCGCTCTCTGCCTGCGACCTTTAAAATACCTTTTACATTATAGGCACGTATTTTAACTTTCGAAGCACCTGGTCTGTACTGTATATACATACTATGATGTTTGAGACCGCGTGAACACGTGCTATACTAATTCACTATAATTATTTTCTATGATAAGGTTCCATAGTGGCTCAGATATGAAATGAGTTGACTGTATCTATGTGACCTATCCTATTTCGCAAAAGTGGTTAGGCAAATGGGATGCATTAGGTATAATATTAGTTTCAGTATTAGTTTTCCATTAAGTATAAAATTTCAACTCACACTATTATTATTATTTTTTTGTATGATTTCGGGCACCAGAATCCACGTTAAGACCTAGATGTGTATAATCCCAGTATATGTACCAAGTTTCGTATTAATCCGGCACGTACCAGCAGTCAGCTGCAATGGAAATTGCTCGCGTCCTGCAGGGCTACTACGAAACTCGAAATTCGAAGTTCGTGTCGTGCGGTCCCTCTGACACTTATACTATTTAAAACGAGAGCGAGAGGGACGATAGATACGAACTTCGAGTTTCGTAGTAGCCCTGCTGTACCCTTAGTGTAAGTTTTCGGTTACAAAATACTTACGTCTCGATCGCGTTCGCGTTAAAATCCTTTGAGGAAATAAATATAGGTATAGGTATAGGTCTATGTTAAAATCTTAATTTGTATGGAAACACGAACAGCGCCTCTAGCGGAACGTTTGCGAAAACTTACACTAAGGGCAAGCAACAATTAGGTAGTTTATCTAGCCATAACCAACTTATTTACACACGCACACGCAAACATCACGCCTGTATTCCCAAATGGGGCAGGCAGAGCACACGAAACGTTCTTCGGAGCCACATTTAGCAATTTTAGGTTTTAAGTTTGAAAAAAACGGTACAATAAATAGCGTTTGTCGCCTCTTACGACTTCCACGGAAGAAATGGAGAGGTGTAATTCTAAACCGAGACCACACGGAGACCAACTTATTAATAACTGCGGTAAAGTTCTTTTTGGCCTTTTTACTGGAAAAGTAAGTATCCAAATGAAATTTGTTGAATTTAATTTAGGGGTTGCTGGTACTATTTCGGTACATATTGCGTACATTAGTTTTATGTGCCTATCAGTCTCTCAAAGGGCCGGAAACGCACCTGTGATACCCCTCGTGTTGACAGCTGTCCATGGGCGTCGGTGATTGCTTCCCATCAGCTGACCCGCATGCTCGTTTTCCCTCTATTGTAAAAAAAAACCTAAAAAAAATCACAAAACAGACAGTGGGGTTGCCAGGGAGCATGACGTAAATATTCTTCACTATAAGAGGTCAAGAGGTACCTACCTCTTGCAAAAAAAAAACAAAGCCCATTGGAAGTAAGGGCCGACTTACTATGGAAACCCCTACTATGGCCTTTGATTATTTATATGTCCCAAACACGAATTTGCTTTTTAAAGGAATTATAACCTTGAAAACAAGTGAATTTATGTTTCACCTTTTTTTATGTGTGCTGGAAGGTAGAGGAAAAAATAAAAAAAAAACTGGTTTTAACTCATTTATAACTTTTTCTTAAAAGTATCTATTAATTCCTATATGACTAGTATTTTCTAAGATCCATTTTCATTTACACCACTACCAACTGGGCAACTATTTGACTAGCGTTAATAATTTAAATAACATTAGTAAAATATTTGAGATTTTGGACGAGATAACTACAATTATATGTACATTATAATTTGAAAGTTTCCTATAAATTAAAATTATCATATTGATCATCATGCAACTGCATTGAGAGGTTCTAAAGGAGAACTAAACTGTTCCTAAAATATTATTGGTTGAGCTAAAACTATCTCATATAGGTATCTAAACCAACCCACATCTTGAGTAGGTATTGGTTTTACTCCTAGTATTCCCTCTTCCCTCTTATGCTCAATATATACAAATACAATAGCTTTTTAGTCAGATTTCATAATCTAAGTCGCCAGCCAGTCACAGTATTTTGTTGATTTACTTATTTATCCTTTTTTTCATCTTTGAACAGATGTTGTTTAGCTAGTGAGTAAGCAATGCCTATGGTGAGCGCCGACACAACCGTACCCTGAGCGGCGACCCGCAGCTGCATCAGGAACACGCTAGTGCTCATTTTACCTCGCCTCTTGAATTGATAGGCTCCTACACCGCACACGCCGATCAAACCCAAAATACCTGTGGAAATCGTGGAAATCATTAAAATCCATAAAATTTAAATAATAAATATTTTGAAATAATTACAACAAAAACTAAACAACTAAGTAGATTATAACTTCAGTAAGGACCTAAAAAGTAAATAATATGGAACAAAACTTTTTTTTTTGCCGTTTGTATAGGTTGGCATATAATAATAATAATTTATATTTACCTATAATCATAAAAGGTGAATCTTTAGACTTTCTGGCCAACTTTTCCGCCTGAGATTCATCATTGTAATTAAAAATTGGGCGCGAGTTTGCCATGGAACTGTAAATAAAAGATCAAACTAAGCATAATGCAACATCAACATAATGGGTATAATTTCCTTATTCTTATTAGAGACAGACTAGCTACATGGTACAGTAATATTAGTAAGATCAGGAACGATAAACTAAATTACTCACATGTATAATAAAATTATTAAAACGGCAGCAGGCAGAAAATTTATATAATAATTTTGAATTTTCCTCACATTGCGTCACTTCAAATCTGTCTTTGATCAACTTGACCAAGGTTGCCACTTTTCTTCAATTATGCCGCATTTCCATTCGCGTACGAGTCGCGAGACGACGAGGCACGATTCGAGAGTGTAATCACATTACATCATAATGATACTGCATTTACACGCTTGCCAAGCTTCGGTAAGCTCTCACAAGAACAAACGTGTAAACGGCCTGTTTGGATAGGCAAGCGACGACCTTGTACGGACGTACATATTTAGTGAGTTAGTGACCATCATGAGTGCTTGGAGTATAAGAAAGTAATATTATCCTTTCTCGAAGCTAATCAAACCGTCATTCAGCTGAAACAACTTCAAGATCCCTCTACCATGCTTGCCTGTCGGGAATACAGTAGGGCGCTTGCATGCTTGTAAATGGTATTCAAGTGCTTGTATATGCTTGGAGTTTGTAGACGCTTGGCATGGAGTGTATAATGCTATATTTACACACTTGCCAAACTTCGGCAAGCTCGCCCAAACCTATCCAACGGGCACAAAACACGCTTGTGCTTGTGAGAGGTTGCCGAAGCTTGGCAAGCGTGTAAATGTAGCATTAAATCACACAAAATTATAAAACAGAGGGGCTACTTCGAAACACGAAAATCTAAGTTCGTATCGCACCGTTCCTTTCACTCGCGTATTAAATGACATAAGCGCCAGCGGGACGGCAACATACGAACGAATTTCGAGTTTTGCACTTCGTATCGGGCCAGATCACAAAATTAAATCATCGTCCAAGTTTTTTGATATCCGTTAGGTAAGTTCTTTAATAAATAATGTTCAATAAATTATTTCAGGTACTCTTGCTACTGTATTAGCGCGATGTATTAGACGAGTTTGTTATCCTTCCCTCTTTGCCCCAACAATCTCTATGTCATGTCCGCTTCTTTGCTTTAGTGAAATATCTCGTAAAATAAAACCTGCTATTCAATGTCAGATTTTCATTCGCGTTTGATACAGTGCATCAATGGTGTGTTAATTATTATTAATTTTATACATTTATGAGATTTTTTTATTTGTATGTTTAGATGTTTGCAGCTTTGTCACTTAATCACGTAATTACGGTTTAACTGATTTAAATTAAATTTAGAGTAAAGATATACAAAAATCTGGATTGAGACATTACGTTTTCTGTGACATAAGATAGGATATTGGATAGGATACCTACTTGATATCCCGATATGACGTTCCCGTAAGAAAATATATACAAGAATATAGACTATATTATAGAGCGCTGTCCAAGAACGTCAAAGTATTTCGGCTTTCAAGAAAACTTCTTCTCTTAGATGAATGATTGGTCTCGCGCGCTCGCTCGACTAGATACGCGAACTAAAAACCAACGTTCGTGAATGCGGCAACTCAATATTGTAGTGTGCGTAAGAACGGTGTAAGACAATTTGCAAGGATGCTAGTGTGCGTGACGAATTGTGTTGCCAGCTGCTCCACTGTTACCCGAATTATTGGGAAAATAAATTATACTGTGGTCTATTAAGTTACTGGTTACAAAATGTATCTTGGGAAATACTTAGAAATTAAGAAGTAATTAGGAGTGAATGTATTAATATGTTTGTGTATAGGTTAGGCGTAGGTAAAAAAATGGTAGGTATGATGTAGGTATATCAATGATCAGGCCTCACTTTTAATTAAAAAATATATATATTTAAGGACATTCAATATTTACAAATTATTACTGAAAATTCATGGACTGAGTCACCAACTAAGAAGTTTTGCGTACTTAACACGTTGCACCTATAGTTAAACCTAATATAATTTACAGGTTAATTAAAACTAAAATAAAAATAATTGTTTACAAAATATACATACATAGGTAGATGCATACATACATACGCTTGAAAAACATAACCCTCCTTCGGGCAGTCGGGTAAAAAGTTAACATTTCAGGAAAATGGGTAGAAATACGAAAAAAAAATTTTTTTTCTTTCCCGTAATACCTAAGTAAATCAGCTGATCGGGCTTTTGACTGGGAAGACGAAAAACATTTTTAATTTTAAGACACATTCACCCTTAATTAAATAGTGCCGGGTAACAATTTATACACCTTCAGTGTATATATCACAAAGATAAACATTAAATAATATAGAACTAGGTTATGTATATATAATAATTACGTTAGATACTTAAATAAAATAAGTTATTAAAATTTATCATCATTTAATGATGATAACAATAAAATTCAATTTATTAAAATCTCAACCACGGGGAATTTGATTCTTGTGTACGCGGCAACACAGAATGGCGTTTAGGGTTCATGTTATTTTATTTTGTAATTTCGAAATTATACGATATTTACTGATGGTATGTGATCCCAGTGTCCTTCTTATTTCTTGTAGTATTATTTTTAAACAGTTTCACTGCGAAAACTGGCATTTTACTTCGGTTTATGACCAAAATTTAACAAAAATTCGGGACATGCACGTTACGCACAGTTTGCAACGCGACTGAGTCGCCTCGGGCTCAGGTACGCCGATTTCGGCGTACTATTTGTTGCCGCATTTGACAAGTACGCCGGCGGTATCTAGTCGAGCGAGCGCGCGAGACCAATCATTCATCTAAGCTTCTTCTATATATAATTTTCATCTGCAATCAATAGATGGCGTTGTCCGAGTGAACATGTGCAATTTGAAAGTTACCATTTTTATAGCTGATGCTTTGCCGATGCTTCTCGTGAAAGTATTTTTAAAGCGAGCGAAGCCGCTTTTTATGATTTATAATTTTACCCATAAAAATCATTGAAATTGCTGCTATTCACGTCGAAAATCTTATTCGAGGCAACATAAAAAAAAACTCGAATATTTCTTGATAAATATCTAAGTACGAAATCAAAGGCTTGGGCCCAATCTGTAATAAAGTACAAGATAAGAGTAATTTATGAATTTGAATACAAAATCGCTAATAATATATGCTCATACTTACACTTTCCTTTTTGACTGTGTTTATTTCCTTAGTTGTTAAAGTTCTTCTGTCTGTAACTACCACCTCGCAAACTTTATTTTGAGCTACCAGTGAAAAAAAAAAGCCGTAATACTTATGGGCTGATAGTTTTAAAAACATGCAAGCAGGTTTGAAAAAAATAAACATAAACATTGTCTAGCTTTAATAGTAGATTGTTCAACGAGGGACAAAAACAAGCCATAAGGATAAGAGATGTTTAGCCACCCGAGCAGAGCAAGGGTGGCTATAGTTCGAGTGCCATTATGGTTGTTTAATCTCGCGTTAAACACTACTTTTCACTTTGAATGGTAGGAAAAAAAACGACGTTCTGTTCAAAATTACAATATTACTTTTTAAAAAAACGTACCTATGCTCAATACTACTTATATACATTTGTTCAAAATTAAAATAGCAAAAACCTTAATGTAATTAAATAGATTCATATTCGAAATCATCAATTGTGTTTCACGAAATTAAATCGTGTTTTTTGAGTATTTTTGGACAGTTGTCATTTTGGGGTTATTTCCACGCCCTAAAAGTTTTCTATACACAGTCACTGAAAATGGCGATAATCGAAACATTATCCAGCCAAACAGCCAAGCACGGTGTTTGTGAATGGATTTTTCCTGTTTAGGAGTTTCCAAAGTAAATAAAAAAATATATTTAATCCCCAACACCCTGAATGTTGACATTTAGCTTGTTGTATTGTTATTGTTTTTGTATTTTGTAACTTTGTGTGTATGTACCTATGTATTATAAGCCTATTTTAAATGTATGCCATATGATTAAATAAATAAATAAATCCGCAAAGATTTATGAGGAGCTTTAGTCCCGATATGCAGAGACTAAAAACATTTTAAGAGCATGAGAAGTGAAAATGTTAAGAAAGTGACAAAAGATACGGTTTTACTCACTAATCTAAAATGTGTACCTACCGGCTCTTGGACCAACCTGTTCTCCTAGGTTAGGTCACTTGTAGCAAAGAGGTAAAATATTCAATATAAAATCATTTATTTCTCAAATATATTATATAGCTACCCATAATAGGAACATTACCAATGATATAAAGCAATTATTAAATACCTCTATTGCATTTTAAGTTTTTGAACAACGTTAATTAATAAACTAAGTTATAATGGACTGATTTTTATTTCACTGATGAATATCTTGTATATAAATATACTGGTCATATCTTATATATAAAAAAAGTACAAAAAATACACGTATACATAATGGTCAATCATTATCCGGATGATTATAAAGTTACAAATATATTTGTATTAAAAACATTTAAAAATATAAAAATAAACTTTTTGTCTTAAACATACGATTATAATTAGAATAAAAATAATAACAAAAAAATTAACTAACTCTAAAAAACATGAAAATAATGTCTACCAGTACAGTCGGTGCCTCAGCAGTCTCAGCACGAACCAGTAAGAGTGAGAGCAGCTCAATAGATAGTATGTACCTAGATAAGGTAGAAGACTATAGGTTCACTCCTGTTGGCACTTGCTGTAGCTAGAGATGTGCCGAACACGGGTTTCACCGAATACGAATGTTCGATAAAACTTTTACCGAACCGAATATTCGGCATAATTGATTCCTAAGTAGAAACTAGAAATATGATTTATTTTTGTTGAAATGTTTAATCGTGCAACTCTTGATTAAAACAAAAAACTTGTTTAATTTTTTTCTGTAGCTTAATCTCAAAACAACTACATACATATTTTGTTTTTAATTAATAATCATCTTTTTTATCTGCGTTATTGGAAATAAAGCTACAGTGTCAACAAATCGTAAAGCCTCACAAACACATTTAACACTCATCTCATACATGGCTCAATACAGTAAAAAGAAGAGATACCACTTTGCCGAACATTCGGTGATTTAGCCGAATATTCGGCCGAATACGAATATTCGGCCCATCCCTAGCTGTAGCACTGCAGGGCTACTACGAAACTCGAAGTTCGTGTCATGCGGTCCCTCTCGCTCTCGTATTAAACAGTATAAAGTATCAGAGGGACCGCACGACACGAACTTCGAGTTTCCAGTTTCGTAGTAGCCCTGCTGCTCGACACCATTTACAAAAGATTGTTTTTTTTTTCGATACAGACAGACAGAGACGTCGATTGATCAGGAATCCTGATGGTGCTTCATTCAGCATCCATTCCACTTCACCGTGTGCATAAATTGTTCAGCAACTGTGTTAAAGCAATCGAATTTCAACCCGAGAACAACTTGTTATTAAGTGAAGTTCACTCACACCATTGAATTACTTCGCTGGTGTGTGCAGGTTTTCTCACGATGTTTTACTTCACCGTACTAAAGCTCATGCTAAATTTCAACTGTAATTTCGCACATGAATTTCGAAAAGCTCAGACTTGTGAGCCGGGGTTTGATTTGAGCTCAAGATCCTCTGCTTGAGAAGGGTCAAATCACTAGGACACCAACACCACGGCTAATCTGCTTTTGTTTACAAGTTTGTTTTCATAGTCTTTATGATAATTATGATCACGGACCTTAGATCTTTATCGTGATGAGATGGCACTAAGAATAAAACTAAATTTGCTTATCAGCGGTTGGCTTTATCATTAATTCAAACCCTATTTAATGCAATGGAGTACATGCATAGTACAAGTTTGACTATTATTCTCTACGGATTATGTTATTTTCAGGACACATCTTGTCTTAATACATGTACCTATATATCTATGAGTAGTTATGAATCGGGATTAATTAAAGTAGAAAATAGTACAAAAGTTTTCGATTGAGATTTTTGGTTAACTTAATAAGAATCGAGAACAGTATTTTTCAATTGACTATTCATGCAATATTTATGAGAAAGTGAAATACTATTCATTATGAATAGTATCTTCGAACTTCAGCTAAAATAGTTTCGTAAGTAGCCTCGTCGATGACGATAAACGTCTTAGCTCGTCGACTGAAGTAGTAAATGTCACCGGTGAAGATGTCGAACCATAGCGCGTGGATATGTAAGTCGTGTTTTTGCAGTCGTTTTTTTAGCATTCCATATGATGCGATATTTTGAAGTTGCTGCAAAGTGTTCACCTGAAACCGCCCATATTCTTTTAAATTCCACTAGTTATTAATCCTGTTCCTACACGAGTAGGTAGTTCATGGTCTGACAAGGCTTCGATTGGCAAGTTGACTTAAGCAACTACTAAATACTTGCAAATGTTTTTGTATCTAAGGCTCCGTTTCCACCAGAGATGTACGTGGATGTGTTGCGAGGAATGTGTTTTTCATGAACCAATAGTAACGCTTCATTTACCTCGCCTTGCTCCGCTCAGCTTCCACCCGAGATGTGCTGTGCGAGGATAGGTAAATTAAGCGTTTCTATTGGTTCATGAAAATCACTGCTCGCAACACATCCTCTCATATCTTTGGTGGAAACGTAGCCTTGTTTAACTTAAAAGCGCAGTACAAATTAGAGTCATTTACCTGAGATAATTTATCTTCTGTGCTAAATTTGTTGTCGGGGTCGATGTAAGCTACAAATTTTGTTTGAGGTGTTTCTGCTGTAAATAACATGGGATTAGAAAAATCACCATTCATTGCAATAAACTTGTCTAAACTAGTTTTTCCATGGTTGCACAGCCATGATTTCAAAGGAGATATTCTTCTTTGTTCCTGTAAGAAACAAGCATTATGTAACTTTCTGCCTTGCCATGGGATCATATAATTTATTTATAAGTGACGTTTACAGTAATAAGTCAAACTACACATAAAATATTGTCAGAATATTGTATAGTATAAAGTCAACTTACAGTGCTTGATTCTTCTTTACTTTTTAAAGTGTACAGTAGGTTCATAGCCTTACAGTCACTGTGACCGCATACAATAATGTGTCTTATGTCGTTAACAATACATGCCAATTCCAACGCTGCTGGTTCACAGCTGGTCATCTCATCGATAAAGTGTTGAGAGTGCGGTATCAAGTTTCCAGCATTTCTTACTGAAAATAACGAGGTAATTATTGCCACATAATGATGTAAAAAATATATATTATATAACAATAAAAAACATCCATTTACAAACCAACAAACATGTCGCCTACAGAAGTTTCCGTAAACCTAGTTGGAATCATTCGACTGTCCATGCACGTGTAGAAAAGGGCCTTAGGCTAAAAATATACAAAAGTAATTAGAGAAATAGGTATTTCAAAAGTTTAAAACACCGTTAAAATGTTTTCCTTTTGCCTGTTTTCAATTATATCTCTGTTTCAATCTTTCGTCATACTTGTACTGTTTGTTTTAACAAGCTTATTGCCTATTAACTTCATTTATTATATTTATTTGTTTGTTTTAAATCTCGCAAGTTTATTTTTAATCCACATGGTCAGATGGACTTAAAATTTGGTATACAATACATAGGAAGTTGAATGACAATGCAAGTGCACTGAACAAAAAGTACTTACTTCAGTAAGCAAAAGAAACTTTAATTAAAAATTAAATTTACTGTTTCCTTTTTTAACAAAACGTGGCAGAGATGTGAGAGGGAAAGGGAAGGTACGATACGAACTTCGATTTTCGAATTTCGTAGTAGCCCTGCTGAGGGACCGCACGACACGAACTTCGAGTTTCGTTGTAGCCCTGCTGACACGCGTTGGATGGCGCGTGTAAGCGTGGCGTGGCTTCGGGTTTGAAATTGTATGTCCGCATCTTAAACATGAACGAATGCTCACTGAGCAATACAATAAACTCTGTATACTAATCATGGTACAGCTGTCTTGTGATATACAAGAAAATGGAATTAAATCGTTATCAAACTCTTATCAAAGAACAAAATCGTTTAATTATTATAATTTAAATAAAACGGCCAAGTGCGAATTAAACTCGCGTGGAGAGAGTTCCGTACAATGCCAAACTCAAATGTATTCCTCTATTTTTCTTATAAATATTTTAAGGTGCTTTTCAAATCCTCACAGTAAGACGCAACTACTACTAGCGCTATCTAGTTGTGTTTTAGTGAACTATTTTTCATTACAAGTGAACGTTTATGGTATTATATTGAGTTTAGGTTCTTTTAGGTTTCCCTGTAATCTTCTAAAAGCAATGAACTATATTTTGTATTTTTTTCATAATTTTAGGCTTAGTATTTTCGAAGATAAGAGGGGTGAGGGGGAATGGTCAATTTTCGTCTTCTTTCATGAATAAAATCAAAACTTATTATTTTACACACAAACATCACGTCTGCATTCCCAAATGGGGTAGGCAGAGCACAAGAAACGTTACCACCTCGGAGCCACTTTTAGCAATTTTAGGTTTTAAGTTTGACACAAATATAGTTGAGATCCTCATAACGAGCTCTTTCGTTTGATATATGACACAGTAAAACTTTTTTTTTAATTTCCTAATTTGTCCCCCGAAAATGACCCTTATTTAAAAAAATATATTTACTTTGCTGCACATGTCTTTGGGTCATAGGTTTACACCATTCTACCAAATTTCACCTGATTTGGTCGAGTAGATTCGGAGCAAATTGGCTGTTACAGATGGACGGACAGACAGACAGACGCACGAGTGATCCTATAAGGGTTCCTTTTTTATGTACGAAACCCTAAAGAAACATAAATATCATTAAACTTAACAGAAATTAAAAAATATTTTATCACAACTTTGTTAATATGATCTGCTTTTGAAATTTCATTCGAACATTTTGCTCAGCGATTGTTGGATAATGCATGGCTTAGGTTAAACATAGACACAACAATGCGTGAATAAAAAATGAAAACGACAGTGACAGATAGGTACTGACAGCTAGGGAAACGGTTTTGGGTTGGCTCTTGGGTTTGGGTTGTGCGTGCGATGAAAATTGACTTTAGGGTGAAGTAGCTGTTGAAGTTCAAAAGTGGAGGGAGGAGAAAGCAGCCAAAAAAATCTTGTAAATTTGTAAAAGGTACAATATATATAAATATTCATTTAAATTAATATTTAAGCGTCCTTAATATATAATTTCATTGTATTAAGTATTAAAATTGATAAACATGTACCAAGTAAGAATATAGTCGCTAGAAGAGTGGTTATTTTTGCAAGAAAAACACGTCCGTCGCACGTCACTATTCTTTTATTCATTCTATTCGGTCCAATTGTCAATGCAAAAGTCAAGTAAAGTCAATGTAATAAACTGAAGTTCTAAGGTCGATGATGTATTTATTGATACAAAAAAACTGAACACATATAATATAAGAATTAAATAGCTTCTTATTTTATGAATTACGAGTTCATAAAAATACAAGGTTAGTATAAGATTTACTCACCACAGGATTGTCTTTGACTTGTTGAAACTGTTTTACCATGCTCGACCGGTCTAACACACGATATCTCATGATTCCTCGAAGAATTCGTTCCATCTTATTTGATTAGTATGGATAGACCACGTTAGTTCCGTATTTGGGCTACGTTTGTTCGTCATTTAGACTTAGTTATGGACGGGTAGTAGCCATTATTTGAAGATTGACATAGATGACCTTCATTACGGAGCTTATCGCGTTCGCAGTTGAGCTAACCGTGCAGCCGTGTCGTATATTATTTTATTATTATAGGTTACGACAAAATAACCTGTCCGTAAAAACGTCATCGTTAGTAGCTTTTCATTGTCTTATCAGAAATTAGTTCAAAGTACTTTAATGCGAGAAAATACAATTTGTCAGATAATATTAAGTATAAAGATAGAAGAATGGACTATACCTACAATTTTATTGTTTAATATATAAAACTGATTTATAACTGACCTATTGAAAACATTTTTTTGATATGGTTTACATTATATTCAAACCATAATGCAATATATATCATGTTTTTGAATTACTTTCGAAGAATGTTTTGATTAGGACTGTTTTTTTTTTGTATTTATATACCTACAACAAGGATTGTGTAGGTTTAAAGATTTTGATGTTAGTATGCCTGTATTTTTGTGATAGCTATTTTTCTGCAACAAAATTGGGTTTCTTTGCAATATTTAACAGTGCATTTGTTATGGACCAAGTGAAATAAGGGCATTATGAATAATGAAAAGCTATACCGGGCGAAGTGATCATATTGAGTGCCAGAATTGGATTCAATCACTATAGATAGGTAACTTAACAGATTTTGATAGATATTTAATTATGTAGGTAAATGCATCTATAAAAGGAAGAAATTTTATGTCAAAAATATAAATAATAATCATGAAGCACATATTTTTATTATTCTGCCAATTGACTTGACAATTAATTATTTGAAGAGTTATTATCAAATTGCCTACTCATATTGGTCACTGGATGGTGGATTTATCACTTGGTCCACAATACATACAACATATCATTGCAAAATAAAATTACTGCATCCTAAAAGTGCTTTACATTCTTAATAGGATCAAATAAAGCCAAATATGGGCAATCAGGAGAAATAATCCATGTAGTTTTGAAAATTGGTACATTTATACTTTGCGGTATCCAGATGAACATACTAAAAGTCTGTAAAAGTTGAGATATGAGCAAAAATCTGAAAAAAGGTACCTTCAGCACCCTCCCCCCCCCTACACCCTCAGCACACCCCCCATCCCACCATTGAGGACTTTTATTATGTTCATCTGGATACTGCAAGGCATAACTGTACCAATTTTCAAAACTACACAAATTTTTCCCCTGGTTTTATTAATTTTCTCACCCTATCTTTTTTTAAGAGAGAGACACCTTTAATTTTTTTTTTAAATACTTATGTCATTCGCAAATTCTATCTACTGTTAAATTATGGAATATGTTACTGATTGTGCAATTCTACTCAAAATTGATATTAATTAATCAACTTTGTCACACTAGTTTTTCTATTGTTTTCACTGGCGGACTAACAGTCTCAGAGGGTGTCCAAATGTCCGCCAGGTCTCTTCATAAAGTCTGGAACATGTCTAAAAATGTGTTAAGTACATCAATAATAAGGCCTCATTCAGCTTTGCTGCCCAGGTCCCCGAATGAGCTTAGTCCGCAGTTTTAGTTCTTATGAGTCTTACTTTTAAATATTCTATAAAGTATTATTTAAAAGATTTTTTTTTTCAAAAAAGTAAAACATACTCCAAATACATTAAAAAATAACTAAAATAGGAACCAACTACAATACCCTTGAAAATATTTTTCTAGGTACCTACAAGCTTGCATTTGGTGACTCAGCACGACCCAGCATGAGTGGAACAGTAGTCGTCTACCTCACCTACATATTTTGGGTTTCAATCCCTCCTGCTGGGTCGTGCTGAGTCACCGACTTCAAGCTAGTACAGTCAAGGGCAAAGATATCGACATGGCCAAAATTGCAAAAATATGTATACACGACCTTATGCACTTAATATTAAGGCCGTGTATATATATTTTTGCAACTTTGCCCGTGTCGATATCTTTGCCCTTGACTGTACAGTCTGTTCAATATAGGAATAAACAGAAGGAAAATAGGCTCTTTATGATGCACGCTTTAGGAAGTCATTTAATAAATTGCATTTTTTTATACATTCTAAACTAAATTCTAATTAAAATATTGAAGACGTCACTATTAGTTTAAATTATTCGTTAACTAACTGTTGCCCGCGACTCCGTCCACATAGAATTCGTTTATTGCTATCCAGCGGGACCTATGCAATTTTTCGGGATAAAAACTTTTCTCTGCCCTTCCGCAGGACTTGTACTATCTGTATATCGAATTTCACCTAAATCGGTTCAGCAGTTAAGACATGAAGATGTAGGTAACAAACAAACATACAGAATTACAAACTTTCGTAATTATAATTAATATTAGTGAGATTAACTTTGCTATTATTCATATAATAATTTAAAAACAATAAAAAACTTTTCTATTTTGTTAAAAACAGAAATTTCTTCCTATAAAATACCTAAAGAGGCAGAGATAAAGAACATTCTGCAAGAAATGGAACGTTTAGACATAAACGTAACATTACGCTAGTAATATTATGTTTATGCGTTTATAATATTGTGAACTCAAGAAATATTCTGTACATTATTTGTAGTTTTTAATCGCCAGTTTGGATCAAAATGTGATGACCTTCATAGTTACCTTTTCACAACTAAAGCACTGCATTCAATTTGATGAAATTTGGAATGGAAAAAAGCTTGAACTTCATAGCAGAAACTCAGAAACTACAATACGAGTGAGTGAATGAGTCCACGAAAGACAGTTATTAAATTATGTTATAAATATAAATCGAATTAATATTATGTAGCAAATTACGTATTAACGTTGTGTTATTTTGTAAGTACCTACATTAAGTATTTATCTACTTGCAAAGTAAGTAAAGAAAATAATGACTTCGTCTTATTACTTCTTTTATTCATCACCTTCGTGACCTTCTAGAGTCCAGTGTTATCCTGAATGGACTATAGGTACCTAGAAAAATATTTTCAAGGTTTTGTATTTGGTTCCTTTATTAGTTATTTTTTTATATTTTTGGAGTTGGTTTTACTTTTTTGTTAAAAAATTTCTTTATTTCTCACTTTTTGGTGATTCTTAGATAGAAGTAGAGATATAGATATGAATCAACTAATTATGTGAAGCAACATAATAATTGTGATGCCCCCAAAATGAGTAATAACATGGTTTGATTATTTGTAATATGGTAATTTTTTATATTTAATTATGTATTCGGTTTAATATTTATTTCAGATGAATTCTGAAAGTACAATTGGAGATGGTAAAAGATCAGCAACTCATGTTTCACCTGTTCTTCCCACAAACCACCGTTTTTTGGAGCCAGAAAGAGCGGTTAAAACTATCACTGATATGGCTGTCTGGGAGAAGTCTGAAGCTTATATGGAATACACAGGATTCATTGCAACCATCAATGAAGCAATCAAAGGCAAACCATTATCAGTAGACTGCAAGGTAAATGATAATGTCAAAAAATTGTTACATGTTTTGGAAGAGATTGGAAAATACATTGAAGAGTTTCCCCCAGTTGAACAACCTCAAAGATTTGGCAACACAGCTTTCAGAGAATGGCTTGAAAAAGTCAAATGTAACACAACAATATTACTACAAGGAATGCTAGAACTACCACTTCAGTTAGCCATTCCAGAAATAAAAGTTTATTTAGAGGAAAGTTTTGGAAATGCCACAAGAATTGACTATGGTACAGGACATGAAATGTCGTTTGTCATGTTTTTGTGCTGTCTTTACAAAATAGGATTTCTGATTCCAGAAGATAATGTTTCAACTGTCTTTTTGGTTTTTAACAAGTATTTAAACATAGCAAGAACCTTGCAAAAGACTTACAGGATGGAGCCAGCTGGTAGCCATGGTGTGTGGAGCCTGGACGACTATCAGTTCATCCCCTTTATATGGGGTAGTGCTCAACTGGTAGATCAGCCCAAAATCTATCCACCAGTTAAATTTCTTGATGATGACATAATTGACAAATATGCTAATGATTATATGTTTCTTTCATGCATAAAATATATAAAGGATGTGAAAAAAGGTCCTTTTGCAGAGCACTCCAATCAGTTGTGGAGCATAAGTGCAGTCAGCTCCTGGTCTAAAATCAATCAAGGTCTAATCAAGATGTACAAAAAAGAGGTACTTAGCAAGTTCCCTGTAGTCCAGCACGTACTGTTCGGCTCGCTGCTTCCTATACGCCGATTCCCTATCAACCACTAAGTGAACACAGTTTTGGTCTAGTCTGGGTAAAGCTGATGATTTTTCAAAATTTAAGCTAATTAAAATTACTTAAGTATCTATTTCTAAATGTAATTAATTTAACAGCTTGACTGCAAGAATGCATTAAATCCAGCTACACTAATAATAATGTATATAATTACCAGGGGTCGTGACGATACATATTGTTTATTTAATGTAAGTTCCGTTTATTGACCTTAATTATACTTCATTCCATATAATTAGATAAATTTGATGAGGTATTCCTACCCTGTTACCACTTTATAGTAACACTAGCTTTTGCCCGCGGTTTCGGCCGCGGGGAATTCGGTTATTCCCTCGGGAACTGTGCATTTTTCCGGGATAAATGTAACCTATGTCACTTCCTGGCCCAAAAATCTATGCCAAAAATCTCGTCAATCCGACGCTCCGTTTCGACGTGAAAGACTGACAAACATACAAACACACACTTTCACATTTATAATATTAAATATCAACATAGCAAGGAACAATTCACACCAATTGACCTAGTCTCAAAGTAAGCTTAGCAAAGCTTGTGTTATGGGTATTAAGCAACTAAATATTAGTATGGATTTTTTCCTTAACTTGCATACCAAGTAAACAATAGAATTAAATAAACACTTATACGACTTACATTATAAAGGAAGAACTGATTTTGGTTATATGTAATTAAATGGGACCGAAATTTGGGACATGCACTATGTATGAAACAACAATAACTACTGAAATCGTTTCATAGCCAACGGAGATAATCGAGGATCGTACCTAAATTCAAAAATAAAACAATCTTTAAAATATATATTTTTTTAATACATAATTTTATAGTATTGATTGTTTGTAGGTACAGATGTGCAAGTTGCAGAAAGTTTCAAAAAAGTTCGGAAAATTCTCGGAAATTTCTGGAAATTTCACAAGAAATATAGGAAATTTAAATTTAATTAAGAAACGGAAAGGGGCCAATCAACTTTTTTACCGACACTAATCTGTCCGCGACATTTTTCAAACAGTTGCAGATTTTTGTAAGTTAACATGTTTTTTCTGTAATTTAATAGATGGTGTACATGAATACATGCCATCTTACGTAAGTTGAACCTATTAAACCGTGAAATATCTTGTTGGAAGTTCGATTTTTTGGTAACGCCAGAGACAATTTTGGTAACGCAGGAGACGCTCAAAGTGTCGGTAAAATAGTTGATTGGCCCAAAGTTTCAATCCCCATATAAAATTGTGAGAAGTTTCTGAAATTATCCCATATGAAAAATTCCGCAATTTTGGAAAGTTCCTTTGGCACATCAGTAGGTAGATATTAGTAGAGGAGACGTGGAAGATCGACCTTCACCCATCTGATAACCGGATGGGACATATTTTTTATTAAATATTGTTTATTTACAAACACGCCTATGATAGTTTGCCTATCGAAAATTGTTCATGGCTATTTTTAATTAAATGCGGGCGATTAGCCGTGGATTAGCCGATTAGAAATAGCTTAATCCCGTCTTAACTCAACTGTTGTATATGCCCGTGCAATTTTATTTTTCATGTTACCATGGCAACGCAATAAATAAATGTCTTGGTGGCTTAAAAAAAGGTTACGGTAACAATTTGAAAGGACAACGTTCGCTCGCACTACGCCATCTATTGATTGCAAACGAAGTTAACACGTCATGTCATCTTGAGAGCCAAGGTATGTACGTAGCCGTTCTTGGACTGTGCCTTCTATTCTTGTTTAAACTTAAAATATTATCCCACGGGAACGCATTACCGGGATATCAAGCATTTTATGTCTCAATGCAGATCTTTGCCTATCTGTACGCCAAATTTCACGTAAATCCATTCAGTCGTTATCGTTTATCTTCACAAAATAAAGGTGTAATTTTTTACTCTTTCTATCGGTTGATCTCTGTCCACCTGTTTTTGTTAGAGCACATCTCCGAAGATACTCAACAGATTTAAAACTACAATAGAAACAAAAACCAGATGTAAAGCCTAGTATGTATGTAGTTCCATATGGAACTAAAGGGATCATTTATTTGACATGTACATACGGATGAATGAATAGGATGGCCGTGTGGGAAAGGAGGTTTTATTTAAATGATTTATTTGCAACATTGGTTGTTTTGATTTAAAAAAGAAGAAAAGTCAGTCGTGAGAAGTCAGAGCTACGCTGTCCACGTATTGAATTGCTTTCTAAGTTTAATACAGATTTTACAAGATTAACTCGTTTGTTTTCGACTGCCACTCCCACAAAATTAATGTACCGATTGTTCCATATGGAACTCCAGGGATATCCCCAAAATGGTTTTGTTCCCCATCTCTATATTACGGTACGTACTTACTAATATTATATACTGACCGGCAAAAAATCTGGGCCCCAAATGTATGCAGTTATAGGTAATTTTGTATGGAGTGGGCCAAATTTTGTGCCGCTCAGTATATTATGCGAAAGTAACTGTTTGTTGCTTCTAACACATAAAACAACTGAACCGAATATAAATGACGTTTGGTATGGATATAGTTTTAGATCCTGGGAAGGACGTAACGTAGCTTTTATATCCCAGAAAATTGTGTACTTAGTTAAAACGATTCTTGTAAGACGAAAATGCGGACAAACCTAGTGATCAAAATTTGTTGGTAATTACTAATTAGGGCGACGTCATCACGGCACCAATCATGGACATGTTAAGCACAGTAGCAAGGATTCAATGCCTTATTATAGCTCACCATTCATGAACCACCAGTTATGATCATCAGTTATCTGCACATAAGTGTTATTGTTTTAGAAAAAGTAGCGTCCGTTTCTTAATATTGGGTTAGGGGAATACCTAGTTACCTATTTGTGCAACGATAGAGCAAAGTTGTTTTTTGTTGCGAGTGTTGACTTTGAATCCCGAGTAAGCGAAGGATTCTATAATTGAATCACGAGCGTAGCGAGTGATTCTAGCTTAGAATCCTGAGAGCAGCAAGGGATTCAAACACACGTGATGCAAAAAAACTTTGGTCTCGTGTGACACATGCAATTTTTCACCTCAGCAGCGAGAACATAATTTAAATGTAACATAAGAATAAAACCACATATATGTACCTTCCTGTTTACAAACCAAACACATTTTTTTTAAATACTCCGATTATTAAGAAACAAATATAATAATCACCATTAAAACCCTTACTCAAAAATGATACGTACAGTCGCGATTACATATTTAAAATGTCACCAGAAAATTAAGAATGCCAGACATTGTTCAAAAGCGGTAAGTAGAGAGGTTTCGGAACGAAAAAGTGTCCAATACAGATCTCGTACTCATAAATGCATTGTTTGTTTGTGGGGCTGAAGTGATTACAAGCAAATATTAAGGTACTCATAACTCTAGCTTATGTAACAGTAAGTTTAGGTGACTGAATCTTATTCATATTCATACGCTCAGTGGCTCACAGCCACAGCCGCGTGACCCAAACATAACTAATGAAATGTCGTTACGTTACGTATTTTGCTGTTTAACTATTACTCTGCAGTCAATCTTCAAAGGAGGCACAGATAACTTTGAGCACACTACAAGACCTTAACTGGTGGACCTCACTCAACCCGCTGAGGCTGAGGAGGAATATTTACTTAACAATCCAAAACTTATTGTGGTCATCTTTACCTAAAATTTTACAGTATTATTTAATTTTCTTTTACTTTGTAAAATTTGATTTAATACCTACTTTTGGCGTGAAGTATAAATATAAACTTAATTTTAATTAAAATTAATAAATCATACATAATGTAGTTACTAGTTGAATTTATTATGTACTTTTTTATGAGTTGTTTATGTATTTACGCAGTGTTTACACCTGACCCGTTGCAAGAAATCAGCTTATATTAGCTCATATTATTAATTTACTTAGAACAGTTTGTATTTGTAATGTCATGACTTAATGGATACCTACTTCGAATTACTAAATCAAATTTGACTAATTTTAATGTGTATTATTGTGGTATTCATGTGTACGTAATGAACTAAATCAATTTTAATTTCGTAGAAGTGAAAATAAAAATAAAACATTAAATTAAATGTCTTTTTTTTTGGAGTCCAGGTTAAACGTTTCTTTTATTTTATTCGACTGGATGGCAAACGAGCAAGTGGGTCTCCTGATGGTAAGAGATCACCACCGCCCAGCACGAAGCAACACCAAGGGGATTGCAAATGCGTTGCCAACCTAGAGGCCTAAGATGGGATACCTCAAGTGCCAGTAATTTCACCGGTTGTCTACTCTCCACACCGAAACACAACAGTGCAAGCCCTGCTGCTTCACGGCAGGATTAGCGAGCAAGATGGTGGTAGCAATCCGGGCGGACCTTGCACAAGGTCCTACCACCTGCAAAGGCTGTGTCGGGGTTGGGGTGCATGTTGGCCTCGTCGCACGTTATCATCAGATTACAATTACAATATGTGTGTGTGCTCTGCTTCGCCGCTCGCCGATGAGCATTTGGTTCGTTGCGTGTGCATGCGTGCCATGCCGCCAAGCTGGTCAGCACAGTTTACGTAGCAAACTGTCGTGGAAGTATTGTTTGTCGCCGGAAATAGTAGATTGATAACCAAGGGTGGAAAGTGACCCATTTGACCCGAGTTCGTTCGAGCGGTCAATAATTCGAGGGGAAATTGGTAATTTCACCAGAGTTAGATACTGCTTTTCATTTCGACTGAGGAAAGTAAAATACCTACTACAAAAAAAATGAGAATAATAATAAATTGAACTTACTTAAGTATATCTAACCTCCAACGGTACCTTTTCGACCTGGCCACTTGTCACGGCCGACTATAAAAAATAAATCGAGTTGGTCACGACCAAGGAGCTTATATACAAAACTGGAGGTTGAACGACGAACGAAGAAGTTTGACCTTTGAACTAAAATAATTTCCTTGCTCACCCGCGACCTTCATCATTGATATGGACCTCCGCAAAGTAACGCCTGATTCAATAAATTATTTAAAGTTTGACCTTTATTACTTATTTATATATTTCATCTCTTTCTTTTACATTTCACGAATGACTTCCATCTCTTTCTTAACCTATCTAAAGAAAGATATGGAATATGTTCGTGACGTATCAAATTTCTTGTTTCAAACGGATGCTCGGCGTTCAACTTCCAGTGTTGTATATATAAGTTCCTTGGTCACGACGTGCATCTAGATGGCCATGCCGAAACGTGAAAAAAAAAAGTGTCATTGACGTAACTCAATTATCTTCGACTCCGTCCGTGGCTAATCAAAAAATAAATAAAAAATAGTAGATTGATAACCAAGGGTGGAAAGTGACCCATTTCACCCGAGCTATTTCTGGCGCTCGAACGAAGTGAGAGCGCCAATAGTTCGAGGGGAAACGGGTAATTTAACCCGAGTTAGACACTCTACTTTTCATTTCGACTGTGAGGAAAGTAAAAAACATGTACAAAAAATTAGAATCATAATAAATTGAATTTACTTATATCCAACCCAACGCTACCTTTTCGACTGGCCACTTGCCACGGCAGACTACAAAAAAATCGAGTTGGTCACGACCAAGGAGCTTATACACAAAAGTGGACGTTGAACGCCGAACGAAGAAGTTTGACCTTTATTACTTATTTATATATTCCATCTCTTTCTTTCATATTTCACGAATGACTTCAATCTCTTTCTTAACCTAAGTAAAGAAAGAGATGGAATATGTTCGTGACGTAATAAAGATCAAATTTCTTGTTTCAAATGGATGTTCGTATTGTTCGTCGTTCAACCTCCAGTGTTGTATATAAACTCCTTGGTCACGCACACGACGTGCGTCTAGATGGCCATGCCGAAACGTGAAAAAAAGTGTCATTGACGTAACTCAATTATCTTGGACTCCGTGGCAAATCGAAAAATTTAAAATAAATACTTTCCACCCTAGAGATGAAAACGCAATTTTCCACCCGGCTATCTACCCATGAAAATTCAACTTTCCGAACAGGAGAGATGAAAAAATATTGCAGCAGCTGATATCCTTCATATTATTAAATGCGAAAGTTCGTGTGTGTGTGTTTGTTACTACTTCACGCTAAAACAGCTGGACGGATTTGGATGAAATTTGGTATGTAGGTAGCTGGACATCTGGAATAACACATAGGCTTCTTTTTATCCCGATATTCCCACGGGATAGGGATAAAATCTTGAAATAACAACTGCAGGGTTTAGAGTCTCGAAATTGTGGACAACCTCAATGAAGACCACGATACAAATTTTGGGAATTCCCAGGGGTATTTTGTAGAATCCCGGAATTTAAATTGTAACTACCAGATCGAATAGATTACGCGTGCGAAGCCGCGGGTAAACTAGTTTAGGTATAAACTTTTGCCGGAGACAGATGCTATAGGTCAGTACAAGGTCACGAGAAGACCGCCGCTGCGTGGTTGCTATTAATACTGTATCGTGTAGGAACTAAAACTGTCCAAAATAGAATAAGGCAAAGGCATGTACGAAATTATAAAAGGTGATAATTAAATAACTGTAAACCGGAAAGTAGTTTGTTCAGAATCATTAGTTTACACTATTCAAAACAAAGGCTGTTGGGGTGTCTGAGGTTTTCTTAACATTCTGTATACCTACACCTATACAATCTATACCTATTTGAAAACATTTTTGGAGTGACAGAAAAGAACACGACTGCACTTTGATATCATATCAGTAAAATTTTAGAAGCATTTGCTACGCAGTTGGGGCCTTCTGGTTTCTAAGCATTTTTTACATGGCTATGGACTATGAACCGTAAGCACCCATATACAGTAGAGGAAACAGAATCACGTCCCAGGGTGGAACTTTTATGTTTCAAATGTCATGTTGACATCCCATTCATTTGCCAAAGAAATCGTAGCGAAATCGATTATGAAAAGGTTCCACCCTGGTACCATCAGCCAAATGTGGTCTACCACCTTAAAGTTGATAATCGTTTGCATGTCATAAAACAATAATGCCAATGGACGTGTCTGTCAACTTAAAAGTTCGACTTTTGGCGACATGTTTATTTGATAGGAATTTGTTTAAAAATTCAGTTTCCTTGATTGATTGTACATAGGTCCATACAGGTCAAACACAGAACCTTGCTTTTAGGCTTTGCCGCAGTTGGGTAATAAAGTAAATAAACGTATCACAATGGCCAGTGATGCACTTTCCTGGTATGGGTGCGCAACTCGCTCGGGGATTTCGTGCGCATCGTCTGGCATTTTCCTGAACGCGTCATTAGGTGCCCAGTAAACAAGTGCAGAAATAAAACGGATTCTTTTATTTTTAGTACTTTTATTTTATTGATCTTAATTACCAAGATTGAACTTATCAACCAAATATTTTGTTGTTTAACTTAAATTCATTAATCCTCGCACACAAATAGAATAAATTAATTCAACACAATCATTTAGCACTCGGATATTGTCTACATACCTACCTACTACAAAGCATGACACTCACCTCAGTGAAATCATTATGTGATGGAAAAACATGAGGCGTGTATAAAATAAATATGCAATTACAAGCCAAAAACAGCTAGCTATGGCTGTATTATCCTTTTTTAGTAAGAGTAGGAAGATTGTTATCATACAATACATTAACATAAATGCATTTAAACTATTATTTTCCTACAAATTAATTTGAATTGACTAATAGTCTTTGGGTTTTGCTATTTGGTAAAAAAAGCAAAGAAAGACATTATTATTATTATGTAAAAAAAAGAGCTGACACAGCATTTTTTCTATTATAATTTTTATAATATTGACAAGCACGTAACATTGAATATTACATTGTTTGTGTATAGTCATACAGCATGACCAATAATTATACTATTTTAATGATGCAAAAACTTTTAAATTTATCACAGTCCATGTCCCAATGTCCACCTGCTCTGCTGGCTTTCGACTGAGACGCAATCAGCACAAAACGACGCCATAAACGAGGAATCAGTGCTCGTTAGACTTAACTTGGGGTATAATGTCCTGGTTGTCAGCAGCAGGCTTGTTGTAGTGGTTGTTGACGAGCGTGTAGGCCATGCCGGTGGTGAGCGCGGCCACGGCGGCGCCCTGCGCGATCACGCGGAACTGCATCAGGAACACGCTGGTGCTCATGGCGCCGCGCCGCTTGTACGCGTACGCGCCGTACCCCACCGCCGCCGCCAGACCCGCCAGACCTCAAATAACACAATACACATTCTACTAAATTTATCCATATTATTACACAACCCACCTACTTCATGCAATTCACTTTTACATATTCGTAAGTATCTACTTACGACTATGTAAAAGTGATATTGTCACCAAACCATGAGAGGAGTAGGGTGGGTAGACCAGTGTAAACCCATATTATTCAAAATCAATATTTGCAGCAAGTATACACCTTCATTAGCATGCATTACCAATTACCAACAAGAAACACAAGAGCCTTGTACTGCGGCACTCACATCACAGTATTGTTGCTTATACTATACAGAACTCTAATTAAATTATATCTTTAGGTCTTATTATATTCTACATATTATTATAAGGTCCATATCCATGGGTTCATAACTTAATTACTGCTACCTATATTATGTAGACCTGCTATCATGGTTTCACGGCTTAGTCAGGGGGTGGTTGAAACCCTTCCCTCCAAAATGTTAAAAACATTACATTAATATTGTACTGACCATATTTTTTGTCGTTTTATTTAATGCTATGCTAGAAATTAGTTGTTAATAATAATAATATAATAATACAAATATTTAATTTAACAAATAGTTTTGCTTTCTTTTTTAAATGCTTGAAACCATATAGTAGGTATCCTATTAATCCTATCATTGTTATTTAGCGTAACCAATGAATATGAAGTAAAGGCCAGTGTAGCTGTAACTGCCAACTGCCTCGAAACAAGATAAGATGTAGCTTAAGTGAGGCATACGCATAGCACACACAGAGAGATGCTGGTGCCACACATAGCACAAATGTTTGAGCACATATTTGATCACATGTGAAGCACTGGTATTGGGTAAGCAAATACCGGTCCTTCACATTTGATCAAATATGTGTTCAAACATTTGTGCTATGTGTGGTGCGGGCTGCAGGCAATAGGAAAATATTTAGATATAATGTGTACATACCTGTGGGATGGAAATGTTTAATACCAACTGGAGGAAGAGTACTCTCAATACTCAAAGGAAATATTGTTTATTTGAACAAAAGTTTTTGGTAAAAATTTCATTATTAATACAAGCTTTATTTGCTGACTGTACTTTTTGTCGACTTTACTTGCCTTGTCACCTGAACTACATTTGCATACCTTTCAAGTCGCTGCCATTAACCATTGAAGAGTTCTGATATATATGGACAATGTAGGTAGTTTCGTGAACGCTTACAAATGTGGGTAGTTGTGAAATTGGACCAGTGCATTGCAGTCTTCAGGCAACTTATATGTGGAACACCCCTTGTAGTGAGTTATTATAGTGGCGACGAGATAATCTAGGTATTTGCGTGAACAATAGTGTAAAAAACTGTAGTGATAGTGTTAAGTGTGAAATTGGTAAAGAATGGGTATTAAATTTGGTGAGTTTGATGTGGCGCATGGATGCTGGAAAAACTACAAAGATAGGTTTATTTTTTGTCTAAAAGCAAGTGAAATTGAAGAAGATGCAAAGAAAAAGGCAAATCTTTTGGCTGTATGCGGTCCTGACTTATTTGATTTAATTATTGCACTAATATCTCCGACGGACATTGGTGAGGTTAGCTTTAGCACAATCATAACAAAATTAAATGATCATTTCCACCCAAAGCCAAATGAAATCATACAATCTTATAAATTCCATACCAGGCATCAAGAAGAGGGGGAAAAAATGAGGGATTATATAGCCCAACTAAGGAAATTGAGCATAGATTGTAACTTTAAAGATTTAGACAGGACATTAAGAGATCGCTTAGTATGTGGAATAAGAGACAAGGAAATACAAAAACGGTTGTTACAAACCAGTAAATTGGATACTTTTGAACATGCGTGTGAAATTGCACTCGCTCATGAGGCTGCGGGTATTGATTCAACTTTTATCGCTACAACTTCTTCAGGTAGGACCAGTGGTGATGTCGAAGTTCCCATGGAAGTGAATAAAGTCATGAGTAAAAAAGTGGAGAAGCAGTTTGAGCGATTTACTTGTTTCCGATGTGGGAGGCCACACAAAGGAGCATGCAGGTTCCGATGGTCAAAGTGCAATCACTGTGGGAAAACAGGACACCTTGAAGCAGTTTGTTTAATGAAAAGTAAGGACGAAAACATACCAAAATCGAATTTTAATGGAATATATGAAGAGCTGTCTATCAACAGTATGAGACAAAATACATCGGTGCCCGCGTATATGGTCAAGATTATGCTCAATGAGGTACTAACAGATATGGAGGTTGACTCTGGTTGTGCCTTCACCCTGATAAGCGAACGGACTGCTGGGCGGATATGGCCTGGTTCGTTGCCCAAATGGGAAGAGGCTGAGGTTGCATTAAAGACATGGACAGATAATAAGCTATGTTTATTAGGGAGTGCCAGAGTGTTAGTACAATATAAAAGCAAAAAAAAAGAATTACCGGTTTTGGTGGCTAAAGGGAATGGCCCAAGTTTAATTGGCCGCAACTGGTTTACAGAGTTAGATATCCAGCTACAAGGGGTATACAATGTCATATTGGATAAACAAAGTTTAGATACGGATTTAAAAGATATAGTGAAGAAATACAGCAAAGTTTTTCATGAAGGGTTAGGTAAGTATACTGGCCCAGTAGTAAGTATTAGGCCTCAAGAAGGGTCAAAACCAATTTTTTTTAAGAGTAGACCCGTGCCTTTCGCTTTGAAGGAGCGAATTTTTAAAGAGATTGATAGATTGGAGTCAGAAGGAGTTTTGGAGGCTACCTCACACTCTGAGTGGGCAACGCCAATAGTGCCTGTGTTGAAGCAGGATGGCAGTGTGCGGCTTTGTGGGGATTACAGATCCACAGTAAATGCCGTGACAGTTACAGACACATACCCACTCCCTACTCTAAGCGAGGCATTTGCAGAACTACAGGGTGGAGTTATATTTACTAAGATAGATTTGGAACGAGCTTATACACAGGTCACAGTGGATGAAGAGACAGCGAATCTTTTGACAATCAATACACCAAAAGGGTTATACAAGATGAAAAGGCTTCCGTTTGGAGTAAAAGCATGTCCAGGGATATTCCAAAGACTAATGTCATCACTGCTGGCTGGCATTCCTGGCGTAGCGGTCCTACTAGACGATATTGTCGTTACCGGCAGGGGAGTCAAGGAACACAACATGAGGCTCGAGGAGGTGCTCGATAGGTTACAGAAAGCTGGATTACGGTTAAATAAAAAGAAGTGTAGATTTGCGGCTGACAGTATTCAGTTTCTGGGATTTGTTATCGATGAATGTGGTATTCACCCGTCTGAAGAAAAGATTCGTGCTATTGAAGAAACACCTGCCCCTCGCAATGTAAAGGAGCTTCAAGCGTTTTTAGGTCTATTAAATTTTTACGACCGATTTTTACCACATAAGGCTTCGATAGCGGAACCATTATACAGGCTTTTGAATAAAGATGTAAAGTGGAAATGGGATAAAAAACATCAAGAAACTTTTGAAGTTTTAAGGAAAATGATTTCGAGTAAAGATACCCTAGTACATTACGATGTAAATAAGAAACTAATTATTTCGTGTGACGCTTCACAATACGGCCTGGGAGCGGTACTGGAACATGAAATGAGTGACGGCAGCATTAGACCCGTAATGTTCGCATCGAGAACTATGAACGCACATGAAAGGAATTACGCACAGATCGACAAGGAAGCAGCAGCGATTGTTTTCGGTTTGAAGAAGTTCCATCAATTCATATGTGGTAGAAAAATTACTATCAAGACGGACCACAAGCCTTTGCTAGGAATATTTGACCCAAAAAAGCCAATACCAAATATTATATCTCCTAGAATGTTAAGGTGGGCACTTCTGTTAAATTCATATGACTATGTCATAAAGTATGTTGAAGGTAAAAATATCGGAAACGCTGATGCTCTTAGCCGTTGGCCGACTCATGAAGAGACAACTGAGGAAGAATTTTCAGGGGTATTACTGATAGAAGAGACACCTGTAGAACTAGAGTTTTCTGCAATTGAGGTAGCGAGGTTAACGAGGAAAGACAAACTATTGAGTAAAGTGTTGTTTTGGATTCGAAATGGATGGCCATCTAAAACAGATACTGAATATAAGGTATTTTATCAAAAAAAGGACGAACTTTCGGTGTACAAGGATTGTATATTATGGGGGAACAGAGTGGTTATTCCAGAAATAATGAGGTCTAAGGTAATAGAAGAGTTACACAGGAACCACGATGGCATAGTTATTACGAAAGCGATGGCTAGGAGTTATTTTTGGTGGCCTGCAATTGATAAAAATATAGAAGAGGTAGTAAAAACCTGTAACACGTGCGCAGAAAATAGAAATATGCCACCTAAAGTGGTTCATCAATGGATAAGGCCGAATAAAGCATGGTCCAGACTCCATGTAGACTACGCTGGACCATTTCAAGGGAAGACGTTTCTTATATTAATTGACTCATTCTCTAAATGGCCAGAAGTAAAGATTGTACCAGATATGAGCAGTACAACATTAATCAAGATATTAAGGCAAATATTTTCCGAACAAGGACTTCCGGATACTATCGTAAGTGACAATGGCAGGAGCTTTACTTCGGAAGAATTCCGAAGATATTTAGACTCTGTAGACATCAGGCAAGTGTTAACTGCTCCATATCATCCAGCCAGTAATGGCCAAGCCGAGAGAACAGTGCAGACCATTAAGTCAAAGCTACGGAAGCTAACAACGGGAACCTGGGATGAAAGATTATCCACCTTGTTATATGGGTTACGGACTACACCTAACAGTGTAAATGAAAAAACTCCAGCCGAACTCTTAAATAATAGACATTTTAGAACAAAATTTGATAATTTAAACCCACTTTCTTTTAAATACGAAGAAAGAGAGGCGGAGATAGACAAAAACATGAATAAAAAACTTAGAGAATTTAACGTAGGACAGGCTGTATACATAAAAAATTACAACACAGGAACTCGTTGGCTCAAAGGTGTGATAGAGAAAAGGATTGGCACTTGCAGATATCTGGTAAAGTGGAATGATAAACTATGGATGAGGCACATTAACCAGATGCTCAGCTGCGGGGAGGGAGAAGGATCAAAGGAGTTGCCAAGAGAATCCAGTGTCAAGAATGATAGTAAAATCGAAATTCCTTCTCCTCGCCACTGGCAAAAATAATTGGAGTATCAGGACCGAAGGACATTGTGATCCACCAAAGTCCACAAAGTAACCCAACTGTCACTAGTCAGAAAAGACCACGGGCATTTTCGCCATTGAAATCACCAGAGTCACCAGAATTCAAAAGACAGGCAATAGATGATGGTGATAGTAAATGGGAGACTTCAGGAGTGACAGAAGAGGATAGTGAAAGTTATTAGTCACAACCACCAAGCATGCATGATATTAATAAGTAATGTTAGGAAATATTAGGGTAATTTAGAGAAAATTAGTGTAAATTAGTGAATGTCAGTGCTTCGACTTTAAGTGTTTAAGAACTAAAAGAATTAGTGAGTGAACTCTCTTGTGGGGGAGGCATGATATATATGGACAATGTAGGTAGTTTCGTGAACGCTTACAAATGTGGGTAGTTGTGAAATTGGACCAGTGCATTGCAGTCTTCAGGCAACTTATATGTGGAACACCCTTTGTAGTGAGTTATTATAAGTTCCATCCTGCGGAGACGATCCTGGCCAGACTACCAGGATATCACTACCAAATTATTGTATTGTCATGCAATTTACATAAGTATGCCAGATCTCAAGTCGATCCAACTACTGGAAGTTGGTTGAATTTAACTTGCAAGATTTGGCTACAGATAGACAGACAATGGGACAGGTGAAATTAAATAAAAGCTTGTAAAAACAAACTGCATTTATGAAAAGATTTTGTTTTCTTATTGTGTATTTATGTTTAATAAAGATAAAATCATGGTCATCCTTTCATTTTTTTACCATGTTTAGTAGACAAATTTGATCCAAGATTAACCATCCATTTTTGCAATAAAATTATAGTGTTTTTTTTTTATTTAATTGGTACAATTTCCAGGTATGGCAAGTGTATTTTTAAACATTTTTGAATGCAGCATGTACCTATTTTTTTTTCAAAAATAATGAATTGTTTGATTTAGTAAATTTTCGTATTTTACAGAATTTGAGAAGAGGCATTAAACATTTCTACCTCCAAAAAAAGATAGAACCCCGCCCCTCAGAAAAAAAACCTGGATCTGTCCTAGTAAATATAGGTCTAGCATTTGTAAAAAATTGTTTTAGGAAATATGGAAGCTGCCTATACATACATAGGTTCTAAAACTATCTGAACTGAACACTTACTAAAGTACATGACTAGTATCATGGCTATTAACATGAGTAGGTAGTAAGGGTTAGTGATGGTGACTAACATTTAGAAAAAAAAACTTGGTTTTTTAGCAAGTGACGGAAACTCCTACGGGACTAGAGAGATAAAGGTTTTAGATACGACAAAACGTGACGATTCTTATAAAGAAAATTCATCTAGGCTGCGAGTTTCGTGTTCCCAATGGTCGCTATGGACGGACATAGATGAATGTCTTGCAAGATCAATAATGAAGGTTAAGGTTACTCTACTCACCAACAATCATGAACGGCGACTCCTTTGATTTTCTCGCTAACTTCTCGCCCTGAGATTCTTCATGATAGTCGAATACGGGTTTATTCTGAGCCATGTCGATAATCTGAAAATAAATGACAAAACTACTTAGTCCTAATAAAACACGAAATGTGGTGAAATTTTTATGAACAAGCGATTTTACTTTCGCTACGTATTTCCGCGAAACATTAAAAGGAATATGAATAGCCAGCTCCTGAGTCAAAATTGTTGTATATATATCCCAAAAAACATTGAAATGTGAAATAATTAAAACAAATACCTGTGTAACTATCACACACACGTTCTAAATAAAAGATTCAGTAGAACTAGGACTGACTGCAAGCAAGCAAACTGAACTGAGGAACTGACTGACTACCTGACTGAGCGAGCGAGCGACACAAGACACGACAGACGAGACGAGCAGAGCAGAGAGAGAACCAAACCGAGTGTGCGAGCGAGAAAGATACCGATATTCGACTGACCTCCCGAACCGAATCGACCAAACTAACTGCAACTGCAGGGCTACTAGGAAACTCGAAGTTCGTGTCGTGCGGTCCCTCTGACACTTACACTATTTAATACGAGAGCGAGAGGGATCGCATGACACGAACTTCGAGTTTCGTAGTAGCCCTGCTGCTGACGTGATGTGACAGCCGGACGCGGGAACTATTTAAGCGATGACGTAAGGATGACGTAATGCAAGATACTAATCGAAACTCGAAGTTCGTGTCGTGCGGTCTCTCTGACATTTATACTATTTAATACGAGCGAGAGGGACGGTACGATACGAACTTTGAGTTTCGAGTTTTGTAGTAGCCCTGCTGATATATTACTCCATTGAGGAAACTACCAACTGGCTGTGCAACTGGGTATTCACAGAGATACAAAACGTGACCTTCATTTGATTCGATTGCACACTGACACTTAAACACAGACTACTTACTAATACATACTTACTTATAATACTGTGAGGCACTGTTTTAGTTAGAATGACACGGATTGAAATATAATTATTAATACTTATATTATGGTCACATGACATGACACACATGAAATTTGCCAACCAACACCTCTAAGCAACACCTATAAGATCTTCAAACATCGATACGATACGATACGATATTACCTACCTACCTATATTAATTATTAATAAAAAAATAATTAATTAATAAAAAAAATTCGTCAGATCTTTCTCAACTTCATTTCGGCTATTAATGGGACTTGTCAGAATTAATAGGTCTCATAAGTATAAAAGTATAAAATGAAGAGGTTTTAGAATTTTCTCCTTAATGTTTTAGGGTTTTAAGTGATGCGATCCGAATGTAATCTGAAGACACCATATAGACACTACTAGTGACTAATAATACTATTGATGATAAAATGAAATAAAAAGTCTTAACTCCGCACCTTTGTTAAATCAGCTCTCCGCACAGCACAATGCACCGTTCACGAGATTCAGATATTAAACACTCAGTGGGTTGAAACTCCATACAAAAATCTAATGTATGGAGCTAGTGACTTTTTTGTACCAACCTCTCCAAAATAACTTATTGGTTGCCATATTTATGAAATGATCTGTGTTTAGAAGATTTCACTTAAATTATAATATTTGCAATTCTTCACATTTTAAGCTGTGAAAAAAAAAAAGCGGAAAAAAATATTACTATTAAGATAAATAATACAATATAAAAATAATTCTGACTGGATATCCTTTTTTATTTAAGTAAATGAAAAAAATTTAGTTCTATTTTTCAATTTTATATGGCAGCCCACAAACCTTCATCTGCTGCGTGGAACCACGCCTTCGCGAGATTTTGTGTTTACTGTTTGAATTTTCGTGTATTTTGGTGTTTTGTTTTGTTAATAGCGTTGAGTTTGAGATTATTTCTCCTCCGCATTAACTTTTCTTTCACTAAAGTGCATTTATTCGAGACAGGACTCTAGTTTTTACCGTTATTTTCACGGCTGTCCTTTACTAAGAAACCATTCACATGAGGAGATGCGAAATTTGTGGTATTCAAGAAAAACATTGTGAAAACAAAATGTTCTTTGCTAGATTTCCTCTAAGTGAACATGTGTAAGCAAAGTTACTGATAAATCTGATAATAGGTGTTGAGGTTATATTTGGCTGGCCGACGTCAATTCGTATTATATAGTATCACGACAATTAAATTTTATTTCAGTTGTAAGCAGTGGGTGAAAGTAGTTGGCAACGAGATTTCACAAAAATCGAAAACCCGGCTGAAGAAGAAAGCCATACCAAAATTGGGACTTCCCATGCCACCTCTTTCTGAAGAAATTCTTGAAGGGTTTCCCCTAAAGATGGCAAGAACAGCCAAGGTAAACACTTTATTTTATTTTCATTTTATCTCTGTTGCAACTTGACTTACTGCATCTTATAATAATAATAATAAAATAATAAAAGATATTGATTTAATAGTTTGTTTACAAATTCTACATAGGTACATAACCATAGGTCTTGATATTATTTGTAATTTATTGGTATTATAATTATTGTAATTTCTGACATTGTAAATTAGTATGAAATAGTAGCTGAAATGTAATAATTAATCTATCTGAATATTGTACACCATGAATATGGTAGATTACGGTCATGTACTTAATTATTTATTTTTACCTTTTACCTCTCTGTACCCGTTTTCATGCAATAAATGAATTATTATTATTATTATTATTATTAACAAATAATAAGTACAATCAAACTATCAAAAGGGAAAGCGACTCAGCTTATGCCTGCACCTTGCAGAACAAAGTCCCTTGGCTAACAGGCGCTCAATACACATGCACATATTTTTTTTACATACAATATATGTTATAAATTAATTTGCTTCGTCATCAATAATAATGCTAGGTATTTTGAGTGTATAGTATAGTTGCCGGTCAGAGCATTAGTAATAGACAGAAAAATTGGCTATACACACTAATTATATTTCACCTGTATAAGTTAGTGGAAGCTTCTGGCTAAATTAAACTTTGTTTCAGGTTCAGCTTTGGAGTTGCCCAGTGTGGAATATTTACATGCACAGCCTTCTACAAGTGGTGCGCAGTGTAAAACTGACAATACAACAGGTAAGCTATCACTGATAAAAATCTATACCTTATAGCATAATTTAGAATTTTAGAGTTGATCTGATGATAAAGCTAGCGGGTGACCATAGGAACACTGTGATAAACAACACAACTGCATCGAGTTTGGACTCGTTACCAGGGGCATATAGTACAGTCAGCAAAAAAAAATACTTATATTAGAAGAATTTTCAGAAAAACTTTTATGAACTGTTTACGGAACCTTTCATGTACGAGTCCAACTCGCACTTGATCATTTTTTCTGTATTGTCTGTGTTTATGGTACACTTCATGTAATAACACTCCTCTTTTGCGTTAGGGGTTAAAAATAGGTTGAGCTGCTTAGTAGTTAGAGGAGATAGAAATGGATATGCATACATACAGGTCAAAATATAATCCTCCTTTTGGCTTCACCAGAATCGGGTAAAAACTACAGAATTAATTTCATTACATTTGGCATGGCAAGTAGATTGTTTATCAGAGGTATACAAATTATGTAATGTCAACTAACTCCAAGATCACCTTACATTTCATTTCATTCATTTGACAAGTAAAGACATATTTGACAATAAGGCAAAAATTGTAAGAAAGTTGTCTAGGTAAACATAGGTCATTGACCTGCAATATGACAAAAATTGGATTGTGCGTACCAATTTTATTTTATCTTGCATTAGTTAGTGTAAGCTACTGGCTAAATTTAACTTTGTTTCAGGTTCAGCTTTGGAGTTGCCCAGTGTGGAATATTTACATGCACAGCCTTCCACAAGTGCTGTGCAGTGCAAAACGGACAATACAATACTACAATACAATACTTGTGTAACGTGAAACTGTATTTACCTATGTAAAGAAAAACAGATCCATGACATGAAAATAAATTACTATTAAAAAACAACTTTTTTTCTTTAATTCGATCATTTAATTAATAAAAAGCGCACCAATACGTGCCGTTTTTTGACAATATATCGATAAAAAAGCACAACACTATGCTGTTACAATATCGATAATATCGACTGTTCCTAACAACACTACTTGTCAATGTGACTTTTTCGGCCCTGTTTAGTCTGTGCAGTTCGTTTCTTGATATTGGCACCAAAAAGACACTGAATTCATACTACAATCGTGGTATTGTTTTTGTATGAGAGTTCCGACTCTTAAAACGTAGTGATTATATACTCTTTGTAAACACTGTTCAAATTAATGTATCATTCTGGCTTTGTCATATTACGATGGCTTGCACACGCGTTCGCAGAATCATCCAGCAGCGGCGTGTCGTGTGGAAGGAAGTTTTATGGAATTTTCTTGTTGACTATCAGCTACCAAAATAGGTACCTAACTAAATAGATTGTCTATCATTCATATCATAACGTCGTCAGTGAGCTTCAGGGTTCCGTAAATAATGAAAAGAAAAAGATAAAACCGGCCAAGAGCGTGTCTTATACGCCCAGAGTAGGGTTCCGTAGTTAAGAAAAAAATCATAGGTAAAAAATATTAGTTGTATAATACGTACGAAGAGTAAGTACCTCGTATTAAACAACTAATATGTTTCTAAGAATTTTGTATTTCGTAAGGAATTTTAATAGTAGGTGTATATTTAGAGTTTAGAACTTTATACTGCTAATTAAATACTCATAATGACTGGTACCTAATCTATCTATCTTCTATAGTAAATAATAATAATAATAAAGCTGAAAAGGGTCGAAAGTCTGAACATGGAAGATATTCAGAAAAAAATTGGCTGAGGGTAGGTACTTACAATTTATAACAGAACACGCTCCAATAGTTTATATAATTTTTGTCTGTTTATCTGTTTGTCGTTTTATGAACGCGCATCACGCACGTGAGAATGGCTGGGATTTTGATGCAAATGCAAACTTTACTAATCTGTCGAGAAAATCCCCGGCCAGGTTATAGGCTATAAAAATTCAATCCATAAAAGGGGGGGGGGGTGTACAACACTTGATTGAGTTTAGTTTGCACCTGAGTCTTATGAAATTAATCAGGAAGGAGGTGCAAACTTTTTTCAACGACCCCGAGTACTCTGCTAAACTAAAAGATGGCGCTGAAATTAAAACGGTGCTAGATACGTTGTGCCACAACTCAATCGAATGTACGTAGAGGCTCCCACTTTTAGGGGCTCAATTTTTATAGCCCATAACCTGGCCGGGGATTTTTTCGACAGATAGATTATAGTAGTTTGCATCAAAAGCCGTTCAGCCGTTCTCACGTGGTGCGCGATCAAATAAACGTCAAACAGATAAACAGAAAAAAAATATAAAAACTGTTGGAGCGTGTTCTGTTATCAATTTTAAGTATCCTCGGCCAACTTTTTTCGAATATCTTCGATGTTGGCTTTCGACCCTCTTCAGCTTTATTACATGTATAGATACTTATTTACTACTACCACGATTTTTTTTATTGAAATCAACAGTAGCTTGTATAAGGAGGACGCTTGACATAATAAAATAACATCTGCAGTTTAAAGTTGAATATTTCGCAACCGCATCACTAAATCGAAAAATCGTCTTAACAAGTCCGCAATGATTAATGATTTTAGGACTGAAAAAAATGTACACTGACACAAGAAAAATCTTTATTTTATACTACCACTCTGTAGGCATAATGACTACGTAACCGTAGTACGTAACACAATATTATATGCATCAAAATTTACAGCTTTCTAGCACTAAGCCTCTTTAAGCTAAGCCGCGGCAGAGAGGTGAGGCGTACTAGGCAAAACGCGGACTGAGTCTTGCGAGTACGCGTCCACAAAAAGACTAGATCCAAAGACTAGGTCCACGAGTATCTACGAGTACTTAACTCAATGAGGGCTATCGCGTATGAATTCGCCGCTAGAGGCGCTAGTGTAGCGTGAGCACCGAAATGTCAAATCTCATAGTTTTTCGGTGAGCTGCGAGGGTTTGTTTAGAATAATTTTGTGAATATTTTGCATTACCTGAAATTAATTATGGCAATTATTCGTTACGGGGCAATGAATGTCTGTATTTTGAGACAGTTTTGTCTTTCGGAAACTTGTGTCCTCCCTTTTTTCCCGAACAAAACGGGACTACGCAACACTGTGGTTGCTCGATATTTTTGTGGTACGGTTGTAAGGTGTATTAAATATGATTTTAATCTAAACTTTCTCTTCACGTCCGTAATAACGGACTTTGAAAGCCACGCTTGAAAACCTCACGCAACCTTGGCGCCATATAGAAAGACAAAAAACGTTAGCCCTCATTGACTCATTGCGTAAACAAAATGATTCCCGTAAATACTAACAAAATCGAATCGAATTCCACGTCACAGTTGTCTTCACGCTTCATATTTTTTTAATTTAACTTATATTAAATACCGACTAAAAACTTCCCTTCATACTTCATACAGGCTTAGGACTGTCAGCAATTTTTAAAATGTACCTACATAACAGCTTGTTTTAAAGCCGTACTCCTAAATACTCGTACGCTAAAAGAATCGCGGGCGGGAACGCGTAGGTACTCACGCGTCCAAGCCAAAACCTATTCCAAAAACCTATTCCAGTAAATACGTCTCAACTCTAGCGGACGGAGAGACGGACAAACAGATAATATGGCCAAAGGGTTTTGTTTGGTTTTGCCATTTTGGCTACGGAAACGGAACCCTAAAAATTCATTGTAGTAAAAGAGATCTGCCTAATATTATTATTATATTAAGCACGTTTATTAATTAACTAGCACCTTAATAGTCTAGTTCATATATATATATATATGTAATTATTACTAGGTCGTGCTCGTTTGATAGTTATATTCCCAGTAAGATAGTTAAATTTATACATTTTTTCTTGTACAGTCATCATCAGATACTTCGGAGCGGAGCGGCCGTAGTGGTATAAATATCGGAACATGCACAATATACCACTATTCATAAAGCATTCGACTTCATATTCCGACATTTTTGACCACCTTAGCCGCTCCGAAATATCTGATGGCGACTTTACGTAAATATATCCCTAGGGATATAAATAACTAGGTATATCACGGCTTCAGTCATGTTACTGCAACATAATTATGTAGTTGGCCGTAGTGCATTTTCCTCTCCGTTTTCCTGTAAGTAAGTACCTAATTCATAACACACCCAAAAATAGGAGTTAGTCTATTGCCAAGGAGAGTTGGGTAAGTACCTGTCTATTTGAAGCTCAGTGTAGAGAGCAATAAGTGGATACCGTAGCATTGGCAGCCCTGCTGCTGTAAATGCAGCTTTATAAATAGGTTTATCTTCTGAAAAACCCAAACGTATTACGAAAACATACACGTATTTACCTCTGCGGCGAGGACAGTTTAGTTGGCTGGGCTGGTCATTGTACATATTTTTAATCGGACGTGACGCAGATGACACGTATCAGTCCCACTCTCACATCTATATTGCAGCACAGGCGCTACGATATTTACATATATATATTACTCCGACAATCGCGTGACGGCTACTATACGAAGCTCGAAGTTCGTATCATACCATCCCTCTCGCTCTCGTATTAAATAGTATCAGTGTCAGAGGGACGCTCGATTTTAATGAAAATTTGCACTTTAAAGTTGAATATTCCGCAAACAAATCACTGAATCGAAAAATCGTCTTAGCAAACCCGTAATGGTTTTAAAAGACCTATCCAACGATACCCCATACTATAGGGTTGGATGAGAAAAAAAAAATCACCCCCACTTTACGTCTATGGGTACCATAATTTTTTTTTTTTTTTAACTTTTTGTTGTACCATTTTGTTGGCATAGTTTACATATATATCCGTGCAAAGTTGCAGCTTTCTAGCATTGATACAAAGAGTAGTATAATATACGGGGAATGTTATGCATGCATGTTATGCATTGATAGTCCCTGAGCAAAGCCGCGGACGGACGGACAGACAGACAGACAGACATGGCGAAACTATAAGGATTCCGTTTTTGCCATTTTGGCTCCGGAACCCTAAAAATGCTTTCTTTTACGTCGTAATGGTGATAAAAGAAAGAGCACAACAATAATGAGATGTGCCCCCGATGTTTCACCCGACCGCCCGAAGGGGGATTACTTATGTTTTTCGAGCGTGATGCATGTATGGTATGGTATGTAGGTATGTCTATTTCTTTGGCATTCTTTATATTATACCAACACATCTTCGCACATTATTGGTGGGAAAGCTGCTTTATCCTTTGGAGTTTGGAGTGGCAGCGCCATATTTAAAATTTACGGTCAAGTGGCGCGGCCATTTTGAAAAATCTCCCTTGAGTGGCAATGACATCTACGAATTAAGTTCGCGAATTTTATAAAAAATATCACCAAGCTATAGCGTTTTCACAGACTGAAGCTATAGCGTTTTCGCAGACTGAAGCTATAGCGTTTTCACAGACTGAAGAAAATTAAAAAAAATATTAGTTTATGCGCTTTACGCGTATTGAAGAACGTGTTAAAAGGATTTGTTAATGATATTTTAAGTAAACGCTGTGGCTGCGTTTGAGTCTAATAATAAATAGTATTTTCTGGCTCATTTTACGTTTTTATTCATCTTACTCGTAATAATTAAATTACTTAATACCTATCCATTGAAATACAATAGGTATCAATCTGACAGGTTGACATTACCTACACAGCTGGGCTACTACGAAACTCGAAGTTCGTGTCGTGCGGTCCCTCTGACACTTACACTATTTAATACGAGAGCGAGAGGGACCGCACGACACGAACTTCGAGTTTCGAGTTTCGTAGTAGCCCTGCAGTTTTCGAGTGTGCTGCTTGAAAACTTCTCATGTATCAGAGAAATACTTTTACATATACACTACTCGTAGTAGTCAAAATCGTTTTTGATAGTAGGGGAGCCCAAGAGGGGATTTCGGGATTTACTAAAGCGCGACAGATTAATATACAGGGGGATACCTTGTACCCGGTTAAGTCCTTCCACCAACTATGAGCCCCATATACATGGCCGCCCGTCAAGGATAAAGGATCAGATTAGTAAAAAAAAATTCATCATCTGAAATTCCCGAGCGCGTCAGATTAAGGTAGGATGAGTTAGTCACATACTAAAACGTGTGTATTCCACTAATCTGACAATTTGAGAGTCACGTAAAGAAGGGGTAGGGCTAGAAAGTTGTAAAAAAAAAACGTCATCTCGACATTCTCGAGCGTGGTTAAATTTTTTTTTATTTTGAAGGGAATAATTCAAGAATTACGAAAAATATATAATCTGACGATTTCCACAAGCCGAAATAACAAACATTCATCGATAAAGTTTATTGCATTCAGCTACGTGATGCCTATATCCCCTCTCCGCGTTTCTATTCCTCTCTCACTCTTTCTCTATCTATTACTCTCTCGCTCCGGTTTACTCTGGTTTCTGTTGCCAAGACGCCATCACAGCTGATCACACAGACTCGTTCGTGCATGATATTGTTTACAACGTATTTCCAACGTTTTTGCTACCCTTGGAGTGGCAAGCGTCCGGGTCCCGGCACATCCTTGTTGGCAGGCGATCGGCTCCCGGCACGCTGTCAAAAACCCTAGATTGGCAAGCGACCGGGTCCCGGTCGATGGCGGGTGTCGTATTTCACTAACAAATATAAACTGGTAGACCTATATCTCGCTTACTTATTCTTGCAGAATGCGTTCATAAATAGACAAGGATGGCATTTATTAACGGCCGCGACAACACTACGGCAGAAATTTCGTTCTTATTGTTTACTCAAGTTTCACTGTGTGGCCGCTGCCGTGCACTGGTATTTTGGAATCGAGTCAGAGGAAGAAGATGATTCTACCGATGACGATGATAATTGAGAAAAAATACTCAAAAAAGTTCAATTTTTTATGATTATTTTCTTATAAATACAGTATTCTACTTAAAAAACATACACTTTTTTATTTGCATGCTATTTCCTGAGCTTTAAGTTCAATGATTTAAAAAAAAATAAGAAAAAAAATTTTTTAATTGTCAGATTAGGCGAATCCCTCCAGATAATCGTCAGATTATGAGACAGCACGTCTAGGACATGAAGATGAACCATATATATCTTAATCTGACGCGCTTGAGGATTTCAAAATGGCGAATTTTTATGCACATTCTAATAATGGCTACGGATTTGCGTCACATCCAAATCGTCAGATTATTATATAAGAGCCTTTTTTTAGGATCTCTTAACATCCCTTAGAAAAATCTGACGCGCCCGATTAAATTTTTTTTTTTTCATTTTCAACCCTTACGTACGACCACCCCATCATGGAAACAATCAGATTAACATACGTACATTTTTAAAAATACGTAGGACATGGATGATATCAATATCTGACGCGCTCGAGTATGTCCATGCAACAGTTTTTTTTTACATTTTTGAAAATCTATAACAATTCCCCCCACCGATGAAAAGGTATATATTATATGACATTTTTTTCTTCTTATGATCTAAGCTTCGCAACCCAATAGGTCTCTATGACGCTCGAGTAAATCCCGATTTAGCATCGTGGCTTCCCTACTATGACAAGTTCTTAGAGCAACGAATTACGAATTTAAACTGTAGGTATGATGATGTTCCGACCTATATGCACCTTGACTGCGTCGATATCTTTGACGTTCTCTGACTTCTGATATTTTTACCTCCCTGTGTTCCGAATTTATTGAAAAGTCGCTGCTCTTATATTTATGACCAATTGCATGTTCTGATGTTATTGAGCATTTCTAGCGTAACGAATTTATTGAAATTTTAAGCTGCTAAGAAATATTTGAGTACCTCGTCCGCTACGATATACTGATGGCGACTATACTTATTTTTGTAACTGAATAAGTTCATATTTTTACATTTGACTGTACTTACGTACAGTCGCCATCAGATATTTAAGAGCGCCAAGGTGATCAAAAATATCGATACATGAATCTAATACCTTAATAATAGGGTGCGTTCCGATATTTTTGACCACCTTGCTTGGCCGCTCCGAAATATGTTATGTCGACGACCCTATACACACACACACACACGCATAACTTCCGAATGACGTCACAAAATTGGATACCTACTTATTTTTTGTTTGGTTCGGTATTGTCCAGGACAAGGTTCATGCTAAATAAAATAAAAACTTGAACGGGAGGGGGGAGAGGTCCGCCTGCCTTGACGTGCTACATATTCCCTCTTTTGACCAGAAAAGTGTCCCCAGTAACGGTCAAACAAAGTAGAATTTCTAGCTTAGCAATGTCTTACAGGAGCAACGGGTTCGAACCTCAAGTTCCCTCATTCTATTTTTATTATTATTCTTATCCATGTCACGTCACGTCACGAATAAATGTTTTCTTTCTTTCTTTCAAGTGTCACGCTCTCGGCCGTGATGCCTGTTCAAATCTGAAATACTTGTGATGTAGGTATAGATAATACTCGTAGATATCATTTGATAATATTGTAAATCTCTTTAAAAAAACCGGTGGTATATTTTTTTGCCATTCATAAGTGCTTGTTGTAGCCTAAATTGAAAGATATTTGGAGTTTGATTTTGAAATATATGATACTTTCCAAATTATCTAAATATTTAAATAAATAAATAACTTTGTCGAGCTTATCAGGAAAAGCTAAAAAATACGTAGTGGGACCTTGGACCTTTTTAAAGTGGATTTTGAGGTATAATACTTGCCTTACGTCCCACCCACCCAAAGTCATAAACACGTCATGTGTTAAACATATGTTTAGCAATTTTTCGTAGTAGTAGGTAACATCAGCCAAATATGTGGTCTACCACCCTAAAGTTGATAATCGTTTGCATGCCATAAAACAATAAAGCCAATAGACGTCTCTGTCAACTTGAAAGTTCTACTTTAGCGACATATTCATTTGATAGGAACTTGTTTAAAAATTGATAGACCACTTATTTGGCTGATGGTACCTAAGTGAAATGTTCAGCTTCGCTTGAAAAGTCTATAGTTCAGAGATAGAATTTCAAAGACAATATAAGGTGAATAAAGGGTGACGGTATATTTATATACAGGTAGGCAGGTATATAAAATGATTCGTTAGCGAGTTAACGGATAATAACAATTTAATTAAAAAATCTTAAATAATAGATACATCTCGATCTTCAGTCGGTGTACAGGATTAATTTAAAAGACAGTAATAATATTAGAAACGTATGGTTTAAAGCAGAACTATTTTGTTTGAACTATTCAATTTGGATACAAAGTGGCGCAGCGCGTCTGAAATGGATTCCCTTCTTGCATGGTACAGTCGAGTTCATAACTTGTGAGCAAAAATTTTATCAAAAATATTAAAACACGCTTCTACACCGCTAACAATAGAGTCGTGTTCAGATATTTTTGATAAAATTTTTACTCACAAGCTTATGAACTTGACTGTACCTACTGTTAAAAACCATAATAACTTGTATCTGATAACAACATTAATTATTGCGCCCAAAACATTACACAGCAATTGTGAGTACCTAGAGGCACGGTTTCCCGCCATTCACGTAGGGCGGCGGCGGCTTACGACTCTTGGCTTGGTGAAGGGTTACATTTTGTAAGTGGCCATTTAACAAGTATAAAATCAAAATTCGCCTGAAATAAAAGTAAAACTTATCCATTTCTTTTATTAAAAATAATTAAATTGGCTGTAAAAAATAACATCAACAGTAAAGGTACTTTTTCTATGAGATATGGAACCTGCTATCAGCAAACACGAGCCTTAAAAGTACAGTCAAGAATGTGAATACATTCAATGCTTCAAAATATTGGTGATAGGAAAACGTGAATCGTTGGCCGTCGAGCAGGAAAAGTCAAATCCACATTTGATCGTTTAACCTGAGCTATGGACAGTTACAGTGGCGTGCATTGAGTCAATTCCAGGGTAGACAGCGCTAGCTCGCGCCGCCAGCTAAAGCACTGCCTACCCTGGAAATGGAATTGAGCCAATGCACGCCTATGCCATTTTTACACTAATCTGGGTGTAACACAAAATTGAGTTTTTTCCCAGCAAGTGACCATTCCACCTACCTTTTTTCATTCTCTTACAACTCATTGTGAAAACTAATGAAAAATTTTCCTTGGTTACTGTTGCCAAACGACTCTTATTTAACAGCTTAGTAAGATGGTGGAACCATATTTTCGTCTTTTGAATGAGAGATGTATATTTTACACTTGACTGCACTTGGATTAATATATTTTATTACAAAACTAATTGAAAATGCTTTGTGTTGCACACAACAATTATTATATTTAATAGTAATTCACATAAAGGCTACCAAGGGCTTAAGAGTAGTTATAAGTTCAATTTCTTCTAATAGAGTTACTAGTTTGGAATTTTAGCCAGTTTCAGTGAAGTCAAAAATAGTGGACAGAATGCAGGAAAAAGTAAAGAATTGACTCGACCAATTAAGTCTTGTTTGCACTTTACCGAACAAGGTACCTGGATTAAGAATGTGATTTTTACTGGTTAAAATCTACTATCGACAAATAAGTTATTTATACAGCATAAACTATAACGTCTATAACTAAACTGTGTAGGCCTTCGCTAGAGTACAAACAGTAAAACACAAATAATAATAATAAAACTATATATCTAATGTCTAATCGAGAGAAAGGTAATCATAAAAGTAAGAAGATTATAGATACGACTTTCTGTGCAAAAAGGTTTGTGCAGTCATTTTGTTAGTGTTCAACACGATTGGCACAGATAGCCGTAATTGTAGTATTTTCGTTGAAGAAATACAACAAAACGTTTTCATCACATCGATGATAAAGTAAAAGAACAATTGAATACATATTCGTTGTAATTTTATGGCGAAGCGTTAAACATTGGTTTAGTCTTCAGCTGATCTAAGGATATAGCGGTGGTTCACTTACGCTAAGACACCAATGTTGAAAGAAGAAGATATATCACGGACGGGACTTATCAAAGTCGATTGTGTTTCGATCAATTCTGAATTTGCTGTGAATGAAATAAATCATCAAACTGTACACAATGTTTTCTTATTTCCTCAACAAAAATACCTATGATCATATGCCGTGCGGAGCGGACTTTTTAGACATGTAAGCTTACTCTGTAGGCAGGTAACATTAACATGTCGGAAATATATATTAAACAATTCGCTACTAGCGAGATTTATAAAAAATATGCTAATGTACAGTCTCCATCAGATGTATCGGAGCGTGAGGTGCTCGATAACTCCAAGCGTCAGTCTAGTAGAGCACCTAAACACGCTCTAGCGTCCTTGCTGACATTTACGGATAAATAGCATATGAGAATTCACTTCTGATGTGCGTATCTGATGGTGCCTGCACTAAGCAAATGGAGCGTCGTCTGCCGCGGCATGCTAGCGGCACACGGAGCGGTACGGGAGGCTTGCGGCGGCGCGGCGGGCAGGCGGCGATCATTGGTACTGCGCGGGCTGCGTCGACGAGACCTTCTCGAGTTTCTCGAAGTGCTTGCGCGCGTTGCGGATGTTGATGAGCGTCGCCTCGGACGGGATGCGCGGGTCCGACATCTCCACCATCACGTACGTGTTGCTCGTGAACCCGTCGATGAACGCCGCGAACACGCTGTTGCGGACCTGCGCACCAAATGCACGTGTATTCGGAACAGCTTCTTTTGATTGAAGAGGAATGCAGTGATCGAGTCTAGTGAGTCGCTTCACAGGTATTTGAAATGCCGATGAGTGGACATAAAATAAAACTACTCCAACGGATTACTCATAGGAGACGCGTAATTATATACAAAATTAGTCCCTAGAGATGAGTGTGGAGAAACTCACCAATAGGAAAGCAGCACTAAGGCTAGGCTAGAAAAATTAAGTAGTTTTATTAGATTTTCCCCTCACATTTATAGCCGACGCGCAGCTTTAGCGCCACTAAGCAGCAGTGCCAACTGTTTTTAAGCATAGCAGCTAAGACACCTTTACATTTTGTAGGTTGGCAAATGTGGGCAGCAATGCGATCACACACAATGAGGTGAACCTCTTCCTTGTTTGCCATCCTTTATAAATAAAAATAGTGTTTATCCACGGCTGTGCACGCGAAAATCATTAGATACAGCTGTTAACAAATATTCTATCTACATTCCAAATTTCATCGTAATCCGTGCAGCCATTCAGGCGCGAAGAAGTAACAACCGAAAATTCGCGTGGGAATTCCCGAAAATTACATCATGCATGTGTTGCATTAAAAATAACTAATATGCCAAATTTCATAACATAAAGCCCAGCGGTTGTTATTTCGAGATTTTATCCCTATCCCGTGGGAATATCAGGCAAAAAGTAGCCTATGTGTTATTCCAGATGTCAAGCTATCTAGTAGATAGTATCTACACACCAAACTCCATCCAAATTCAACTAGCCGTTATAGCGTAAAGGAGTAACAAACATACACACACACACACAATACAATCAATATTTGTAGGATGAGAGTTGCGAGGTGGAGGTACCTCCATGCTCTGGAACTGCGCGGCGAGCTTGGAGCAGGACAGCTTGAACTGCTTGACGATGTTGGAGACCTTCTCGAACCGGTGCGCGTCGCGGTGCGCGCGCCGCTGGCAGTGCGACACCACCAGGAACGTGGCGCGCTCGAACAGCAGCACCTGCGACCAACCTCACTTTGTATGTCTATTATATATAAACAGGGGTCAGACAAAAAGTGCGGATGACATAATCTTGCACACAAGATGATGTTATTATTTAAACTTCCGTGTGACATGTAGTAACAAAGTAGCATTAATGAAGTAACAAAATAATCGTTAATAAATCAATGGAATTCAATGAATAAAATAATTTGAAATTTGAAATCATCCTATGTGGTTTGACGTCATCGGTACTTTTTGTCCGACCCCTGTATATATAAATTCATTTATTTCAATATATGTCTCACTTGACCAGAGCCTCCCACGCTGGTCCACGGGAGACCAGGCCCCAATTGCATAACAAATTGCAAGCTAATAGTATTAGCGATTTTGTATTGAAATTCACTAATACTATTTGCTTGTAATTTGTTATGCAATTGGGCCCTGATGCGGTCCACATTGACGTGAAAAAAGAGGGTTTTGGGAGTTTTGGAAATATAGCAGCAGGGGTCTACCGAAAACAGTAAAACTTTGAAAGTGGTATATGAGAAAAAAAGTTTGGGAATCTATCGAATATTACGTTCAGTGATTGAGCAAATCCAAATAAACTCCCCTGCAATCATTTTTCTTTGCCAAATTAATCAAAGGGACAAATTCGCCTTTGTACATGTATGCGCGCTGCTTATCCTGGAGCACAGGTTCTACCTAGCTAGGGAGTAGTTCTCTTGTTTTTGAAACTATGTAAGATGTAATACTTTTTTTCAATAAAGTTATTATTATTATCTCAATGTTTGTCAATTACGTTGTTTATTTATTTTGTACAATAAGGAGTTTATATTTTATACTATTTCCCCCTACACCACCATTATCCTAAATAATCCGTATTCAGGTAGCATCAGCATCCAGTAGTTATTTACTTAGTTAAAATTTTTTCAATTATATTTTTTTGTACATGTAACTTCAAACACCGAAAATGAATAAAACAGTACTGGGGCACAATAAACATTTTTTGTGAAATTGAGTTAAATAAAAAAGAAAGAAAAACATTTATTCGTAACATTTTATAAAAGAAAGAAAAACGGAAATCAAGACAAATTTTGTCCCAAAAAGGTCCCAACTCAGCATGATGTCAACCTGGCGGCCAACGCTGGTCTTGCGTTGGAACCATTTCAGACACACATTCAGAACTAGCAAAAAAAAGGCGCACCTGCCTGATTTCTTGCAATATCGTAAATGGCTTTCGGAGATGCCATAAGCCCATAGGGTGCGTAGAATTAGTTTATCGCTATCCCGCGGGAACTAAGCAATTTTATGGAATAAAAATTATCCTATGTCCTTCTCCAGAAATAAAACTACTGCAATACCTAATTTCATCTAAACCAGTTCAGCTGCTTAAATGTGATAAAATAACAAACAAACACACTTACAAACTTTTGCATTTATTAGTGGGATTTGGATATGATTAAAATTTTGCAAACCTTTTCAAGTATGCCCTTTAATTTTATTGACTTTTTAAGAGACGCTTAATTAAAAAGGCTCAGTTCTGTGATATCTATACTAATATCTGTGAGTGTTTGTATATTTGTCGGTCTTTCACGTCGAAACGGAGCGACGGATCGACGTGATTTTTGCCATAGAGTGACATAGGCTACTTTTTATCCTGGAAAAATGCACAGTTCCCGAGGGAACAGCGCGCGATAACCTAATTCCACGCGGGCGATCCGCGGGCAAAAGCTAGTTAAAAATAAAGGGCATATGTAGGCTAAGGGGCTGTTTAACCGCCCATTTATTAATTTTATTTGATGGATAAATTTAATCAATGGACAGTGAAACAGGGGGTAAATGTGATTTCTTTTTAATGTCAAACAATTTTGAGTATTAAAACGGAAAGGCATAAAGTAAATAATAGAAAATATGTCTATTTTCCCTAACATTGTATCCACCTTGTCTAAAATGTTAAAATGAAAAGGCACATTGGTAAGTCACGCCTATACTACATTGCAAGACAATTTTTAATTCATTTATTTAGTTAAGTAAAAACAAAAAAAAAACATTATTTTCTGAATTCAAAATTGGATTATGGCCTTGGATATGCCCTTTTGCATTTCAATGGCAGAATAATTTGAGCTTAGGCAGGCTTGTACAAACCAGGGTTAACTCCATTACTCCAAACCACCTCCAAACTAATTGTTAATCAAGGATTAAGAAGTGTCAAAATGCATGGAACTGTCACTGCTAATGCGAGGTTACCAATGATTTTCTTTTAACTTTAGCCTAGACCATGTAAGTGACCCTTATAATGCATCAGAAATAGAATGTCCTCACCTCATCAGCATCCACAATTGACGCGAATTGTTTAAGAGATGACTCTAGCGCCTTCACATTAGGGATCAGCTTGTACACTATACTAGACCACGCTCTGGAAAAAATGTGGCACTATTTGAAACTAATTTAAATAAGCTTTGATAATCAGTAAATCAGTAGCAATACTTAAAAATTATTACTTGTATAATGTTTCATCCCAAATACTTGTTCGGAAACAAGTGCACTCTAGTGGTTTTGAAAGCCGCTTAAGATCTTCTTCTCTTTCTTTGAATATTTCCTCACGTGATTCTTCTGGGATCAAGTCCATCTTGTGTACAAGACAGAAAATTCTTGCCTCTGGAGAATTCTAAAATGAATCAACAACATTTATTGTTTTTATTAATTTATAACATTTATGCATCCATCATCATATCTTTAAACTGTAATATGGATCACCTGTAAAATGGCTTCCAGACAGGACTGATAATAGTGCATGTCTTTTTCCATTTCTCTACTCTCCACATCAAACACATATATAAGAACTTCAACATTGCGGAATATGTTATCTCTCTGAGAAGCGAAGTAATTCTCCATGAAAGCCTCTTGGCCGCCACAGTCCCACAAGTTTAGCACGAGGTTTCCCAGGAAGCGCACATGTGAGTGCTCCACATCAACTGGAATTATATTTTATTACTGTTTTGAATACAAACAATGCATAATGTAGTATGTGAAGTATGTCTGCCTAACACAAACATAAAATAGGTACAATATTCTGTTGTTTTCTGAGGGGTTTTAAAAACTTACTGGTGGCACCCAAACGTCGCGTGTCCCTGGCTATATAGTTGGCAAAAATTATTGATCTCATGCTCGTCTTGCCTGAGCCACTCTTTCCCATCAACAGCACCTTAAAACATTAACAAATTTAGTATTTTTCGAATGTTTCGTATTTTTTTCCCGCTATATTGACGAAGATTGCATCACAACTCATGTACCTTTTTCTTCATGACGAGAAACTTGCACTACGAAGTTTTAACTTTTATCTAGCTGTAGAATAAGAACAAACGTATGTTTAAACAAGAAAAGAATATATTTAAAATATCTGGAGTTTCATTTGAGGTGGCACTTTAATCACATTTATAAATGTATATAGTATTTATCAAAGAGTATTAGTATAGAGAAAGTATTTATGTTCAAAATTAAAAAAATTAGGTACAAATTAGTAGGCGTGAAACACTGACAGTCCGTTCCGTTTGCCTTGCCACTACGTCGCGGTTGCAACCATAGTGTACGACAAGTTAGCGAAGACCAAAGACAAGCTGACAAGCAAAATTTTTACTTTTTTTCATGTTCGTAGAGTACGACTATAAGAGTAGAGTACTACTATCATATACTTGAAACACGGACTTCAATGATGTCTGTAACTTGAAACGTTTAGGTAATTCATTAAATGTAAACAAAATTCAGCGGCCAGATTTGGTAAATTCAGGAATTGTAAACACACATTTAAATTATATAATATACATACGTGGCTCTATTCGTCAATTTATCAATATTAATAACCATGGAATAACCGTGGAATAACCTGACCATCAAAAAGTTGGAAAACCCCGTCAGCCTTTGTCACTTGAAAGTTCAATAAGGTGCTCTAGGTGGATAATTACGTAAACGGGTTATTCTATTTATTTTAAAAATCAACTAAACATTGACGTTTAACCACTGGCAACACCATGGCAACACTTATATTGGCCCATAATTTACCGCTCCCCGCGCCTACTAAGAAAACTAACGTTGGGACTTGGGAGATGCAACTTCCATAGAAAAAAAACCGCCGCCATACGAATATTGCTTATACATTTTGACAGTCAGGTTTTTTTTAATTCTTGTGAAATTCTTGGGTGACACTTTCCCGGCCCGGATAACACCGACATGGAAATACTGGCCCTATTTTTGTGTACTCGCCCATAGAAACTGACAGCAGCTTCTATGGGCCGTGTACACGAAAAACAGGGTAGGTATTTCCATGTCAGTATTATCCAGGCCGGGAAAGAGTGTCACCCTGCATGATTGATGATCAGTCACTCAATATGCATGCATGACTAGACATAACTTTTTACAGAGTAGTCTGCTTTTTTTATTGGATAGGGTATATTATACCTTAAGTTAGCACTGTATAAATTTGAAAAAAAAAATTACCCCAACGGTTGGAAAAAAAGTATAAAATAAAAAGGTTTTAACAAAAAAAAATCGCCGAAGAAACTGAAAAGCAAAAAATAATAAGTAAACTTTTTATTCTAGGTAACTACTTTGAAGTAAGTGTCTCAGTGGTGTCTCAGCAAGAGCTAGAAGGAGTGGGCCTATACTTACCTAGTCGTCTACCTCACCTACATACCTACTTTTAAATTGGGCTTCAATTCAATCACTCCAGCGAGTCTACTCCGAAATTCGAAAATCGAAGTTCGTTAAACTATTTAAGACGAGAGTGAGGGAAAGTAAGATACAAACATCGATTTTCGAATTTCAGAGCAGGCCCTCTGCTAGCCAGCTGCTGAGGCACCAATTTCAAACTAGTACCTAGGTTTAGGTTAAATAAAAGAAAAGGTTTATTATTTTTTGCTTTTCAGTTTACTGGGCGAATATTATTACGTTTTTATTTTACACTTTTTTCCCACACCGGGGGTATTTTTTTTTTCAAATTTATATAATACCAATTTCAAGGTAGGTATACTACTCTATCCAATAAAAAAATAATTGTCAACATCGGACCACTGTAAAAAGTTATGCCTGATCATTCATTACTATCAGTGACTGAACAATCAATCATCCCCTGTTTTTCTACCCTTAGGGTAGGATTTTTTTTACAAATTTATATGGGACCACCCTCCGGATATACGCTTTTCAATAAAAAAATAATTATCAAAATCGGACCGGTCTGTAAAAACTTATGCGTGGTCACCGTGGTCATACTTAAAAAAAAAAAAAAATAAGTATACGCATCGACTTGGGAACCTCCGTTTTTCTCGTCGATTAAGTTAAATAAGTTATTAATGTGCTTGTCAAAGAGTATATAATCACTTGCTTGTACTTATTTACCCAATGAGTCATTTACGGTCTCATTTGTTTTAATAAGTAGGTACAAATTCTGGTGATTTAAATGAATAAACCAAAAAATAGCCTTTAATTTGGTGCTGATCCTTATCATACACAGACAAAAGGTTACTGATGTAATCTACTGAATTCTTTTTTTGTCATGTCGTATCATACCTAATTTCCGAATAAAGTGCCTGTGTGATGTGGACGGATAGACCGACGCGCGGACAGAACGAAACTATTTACAAAGGGTAAGTACCTACTTTTTTTACCATTTTAAAACAGTTCCAAAGAGTATAAGCACCTATGTAGCAGCAGTTCTCATAGCAAACAGCAGCAGGGTTACTACGAAACTCGAAGTTCGTATCGTACCGTCCCTCTGACACTTATACTATTTTAAAACGAGAGCGAGAGGGACGGTTCGATACGAACTTCAAGTTTCGAGTTTCGTAGTAGCCCTGCTCAACAGTAATTAATTAGGTATTAAGTACGGTGACCTAGGTACCATTACCATAAGTAATTAATTGGTTCCAGTTGGATTGCAGTAACATTGAAATGCAACTATTATAGTTAACATTCATTGATACGATCTACGGCGGAGCTAGTAGGTATCTACTTAACTTAGATAAGTGTTGAGTTGTCACTTCAGTGCCTCCCTATAGCGATCAATATCTACTTACAAGAATAAAGTCAAGCATGTCACGCGGTCTGCACGTGTCAGCTTTGGCTCTACCTAGCGCTGCAACCTTGGAAAATTTAATTTCCTTCTCATTTCCTAACAGTCGCGGCAGGTCCATTTTCAATATTACTCGTTTTTCGATTTCCGTTAACCCTTACGTGTAAGTACACAATTTTCTTCAACTTAGAGATCACCGTTCTCAGTTTAATAGTAGATTGTACATCAAGGAGATAAAGCACTGTATTATGTCACGGGCGCGATATCGAATCCTGAGCGTAATGAAGGACTCCAGATTTAACTACTGAGCGTAGCGAGGGTGTTGTGAGTTAATTCCCTCGCTTAGTACTGAAAGCAGTGAAGGATTTAAGCGCGCCTAAGGCAAAATCAGTTTTATTTCCGTGGAGTATACTCTACTTTTATCACCTTTTGGGAGACAATATAAACCAAGGCTACTAGAAAAAGTAGCTATCTACAGTCTGTTAAATAATAGGAATGGACAGAAGGAAAATAGGCTCATTTTAATGCACGCTTTAGGAAGCCTTTAATAAATTGCATTTTTTTAGTATACGGTCTAAACTTAATTCTAATTAAAATATCGAAGACGTCAATATTAGTTTCAATTATTCATTAACTAACTGTTGCCCGCGACTCCGAACACGTAGAATTAGATTATTGCTATCCAATTGAACTATGCAATTTTCCGGAACAAAAACTGTCCTATGACCTTCCCCGGGACTTGTATACTATCTGTATACCGAATTTCACCTAAATCGGTTCAGCAGGGCTGCTACGAAACTCGAAACTCTAAGTTCGTGTCTTATCGTCCCTCTCGCTCTAGTATTAAATAGTATAAGTGTCAGAGGGATCACTTGACACGAACTTCGAGTTTCGAATTTCGTAGTAGCCCTGCGGCGGTTAAGACGTGAAGTGGTACCTAGTGGTAGTTAATACTTGTACATGGTATACCTACGCATTTGTATACAGAATATCATTGTGCCATATAATAGTTTTAACTTAGTAGATAAAGTACACAAAGGTTTCGTGATTGTGACATGTCATGAATGATGTCATGTTTCACCATAGTTATTAAGTTAATTTTAAAATTGTGGCTATACCCTACCAGGGTGCATAATATTGTATGTGACTAAGAATTAATTTTGCCAAATAAATAAATACTAACTAACTAAATACTATGACTATTTATGACCTAATAATTCGTCAAATTTAGTGAACAAGTCAACAGCCGGACACGGAGTCGCTGCGCCGCGCCAGCCGGCAGCACACGTGACACGTCGCCGCCATGCGACGTCAAACAGCGGGTAGGTAATAGGAAGCCGTCCATCAAGCTTAGTCGCTGGCGCTGGGCCTTATTCGATGCCCAAACACGGGATATCGTATCGGTGTTCCGCGCAAATCTTTGCTATGGAGGAGCGGGGCGTCCTAATACAAGTATTTTATACTTAATAGGAAGTCCCCACCTATTGATTATGTACACTAATTTATGGTGAAATAAATATTTTTTCATTTTCATTTTTCAATAGTTACAATACAAATATTCTTTATTGCACACCACACACAAATCAGGACGAAAATGTATATAGACACATAAATTCAGGGTAGACAATAGGTGGTCGAGCGATCTCTTCCAGACAACCATTTGGGTACATGATGTTATGATTATATCAAAAGTAAGTGGCGGATACAGAAACAAAAAACAAGAACAAACAAATAAAAATCATTAATATGAAAATAAAAACAAATGATATAGGTATATAAATACATACGAGTACATACAGTACGTAATACTACTAACATAAAAGGCAATAAAAATTATCCAAAGGCCGAAATGTAAGAAAAGGATATGAAATTAGGAAAATACAATAAATAAACACAGAAAGTCTGAGGACAGAGTCACAGAATACGAGTATATAATAGTAGTAACTGAGTTATTAAGATGGCAGTATCAAGAAATGAGCCTTGACGAGATTTTTGAAAATAGGATCCTACAAAATATTATCTTAATATAGGTAGCACTATCTTTCTGAAATCCATTGTGGTCTACACAAATCTGCAGAAGTTGAAGGCAGAACTCTAAAACCACATTGTGGGAAAACTCTTATAGGTTTTCCATCTTGCTTTAACTTAAAGTAAGTAGGTCGGTTTTGCCGTGGTCGCGCCGCGGCGGCTGCGTCCGCTCCGCACGCGGTTGAGCGGCCGATGTGAGTCTTAAGTATTTGCGAGCGGGTCGGTCATTGTGTGACATTGCTTTCAAAATCACACTGGCAATTTCATCCATATGTGGAATATTCGGTGTGACTGCAGTATTCGGTATAAAATCAGAATAAGTAAGTACAATCAAGTGCAAAGATATCGAAACCGAAACAGCCAAAGTTACAAAAATATGTATACACGACCTTAATGTTAAGTGTATAAAGTCGTGTACAAATATTTTTGTAACTGACCGAACTATGGCCCAAGCCCTCTTGTTCTGAGAGGAGGCCTGTGCCCAGCAGTGGGACGTATATAGGCTGGGATGATGATGATGATGATGATGACCGTGTCGATATCTTTGCACTTGACCGTACCCGCAAGTCTCAAAAATATTCATGAATATGAAAAGAGTATAAATTACTAAATAAATATTGTAAGTTATTAAGTAAGTAAGTTAACCTATTGAGTACCTAAATAAATATTGTAAGTTATTGAGTAAGTAAGTTAACCTACTGAGTACCTAAATAAATATTGTAAGTTATTGAGTAAGTAAGATAACCTATTGAGTACCTAAATAAATATTTTAAGTTATTGAGTAAGTAAGTTAACCATTGAGTACCTAAATAAATATTGTAAGTTATTGAGTAAGTAAGTAAGTTAACCTATTGAGTACCTAAATAAATATAAATATTGTAAGGTATTGAGTAAGTAAGTAAGTTAACCTATTGAGTACCTAAATAAATATAAATATTGTAAGGTATTGAGTAAGTAAGTAAGTTAACCTATTGAGTACCTAAATAAATATAAATATTGTAAGGTATTGAGTAAGTTAACCATTGAGTACCTAAATAAATATTGTAAGTTATTGAGTAAGTAAGTAAGTTAACCTATTGAGTACCTAAATAAATATAAATATTGTAAGGTATTGAGTAAGTTAACCTATTGAGTACCTAAATAAATATTGAGTAAGTTAACCTATTGAGTACCTAAATAAATATTGAAAGTTATTGAGTAAGTAGTTAACCTATTGAGTAAGTAGGTAAGTATTGACTTAAGTACTATATTTGACCTGCACTTATATGATGACTGTGGAGCAAAGGTATATACCTACTTATATATATCTACATACGTAAATTAGGTATTAAATATTTGACACAATATTCATATTTCTCAATCAAGTAACGTTACCTGAATAATACTTATAGTACTTGCCATATTTAATTAGCTAAGGAGATTTCTGCTGTTAAAACTGACAAATACGACAAGATACCTATGCTAAACACAACGTGGGCATGGAAAAAATGTATCATTGTAGCTAATCGTGTTAATATTAATTTATAAGATATACACGCCCTATGTCTACAACACCTTGTTTCATATCGGCCGGTCGAATCGAAGCGTGGTAGAAATGGCATGCGTGGGAGGCGGAAGTTCAAACACCTACCAGATGGAAAATCGTAAAAACGAGAAGGTCTAGACGCAAAGTAATTAACGGTCGAGCAAGTTTGTAAAACAGTTGGTAGCCATTATGTATGATTATGATTTATGAAATTATGATATTTAGTGAACTATCATGCAGTACCTATTTAATGAAATTTATCCAAATAACTCACGTCTTAAAGTGAGTTTAGCTCGACATGTTTTAAGACGTGAGTTATCCGGTTAAATTTTATTAAATTCTGCCCGCGACTTCGTCCGCGTGGAATTCGGTTATCGCTCGCTGTTCCCTCGGGAACTGTGCATTTTCCAGGATAAAAAGAAGCTTAGCCAGTCTCTGGCCCACAAACTATGTTTATGCCAAAAATCACGTTTCGACGTGAAAGACTAACAAACATACAAACATACTTTCGCATTTATAATATTAGGAGAAGTATGGATGAGTGAGTCTCACTGTAGTTTTATATTCTGCAGTATTCTGACTTCACTCCTGACATGTCTCATCATCATCATCATCAGCCAGAAGAGGTCCACTGCTGAAAAAACGCTTCCCCCTTAAAGAACGGCAACTCCCCACAATGAACGACAACTCGCCACTTGCATCTACCGGTTTCGCGCAACTCTCCCGATGTCGTCAGTCCACCTGGTGGGTGAGAGGCCTTCCAGTTCGTGGTTGCCACCCGACCCGAGGCCTTTTCTCCCCCATCGGTTATCTGTTCTTCGAGCGATGTGGCCCACCCATTGCCACTTCAACTTGCATATTTTTCCAGCTATGTCGGTGACTTTAGTTCTTATTTCCGTATTCCAGATTCTATCGCGCAAAGAAACTCCAAGCATAGCTATCTCCATAGCTCGTTGCGTGACTGAGCCTGAGCTCTGACAATGTCTGTACTTATGAAACAGATCCGCGCGAGACATCATGGTCATGGTACGCACTGGGGTAAGAGCTTAGGTAAAGGGGATCCGCGCGAGACATCATGGTCATGGTACGCACTGGGGTAAGAGCTTAGGTAAAGGGGATCCGCGCAAAACATCGTCATGGTACGCACTGGGGTAAGAGCTTAGGTAAAGGGGATCCGCGCGAGACATCATGGTCATGGTACGCACTGGGGTACGAGCTTAGGTAAAGGGGATCCGCGCAAGACATCGTCATGGTACGCACTGGGGTAAGAGCTTAGGTAAAGGGGATCCGCGCAAGACATCATGGTCATGGTACGCACTGGGGTAAGAGCTTAGGTAAAGGGGATCCGCGCAAGACATCATGGTCATGGTACGCACTGGGGTAAGAGCTTAGGTAAAGGGGATCCACGCAAGACATCATGGTCATGGTACGCACTGGGGTAAGAGCTTAGGTAAAGGGGATCCGCGCGAGACATCATGGTCATGGTACGCACTGGGGTACGAGCTTAGGTAAAGGGGATCCGCGCAAGACATCATGGTCATGGTACGCACTGGGGTACGAGCTTAGGTAAAGGGGATCCGCGCAAGACATCATGGTCATGGTACGCACTGGGGTAAGAGCTTAGGTAAAGGGGATCCGCGCAAAACATCATGGTCATGGTACGCACTGGGGCAAGAGCTTAGGTAAAGGGGATCTACGCGTGTGACTTTAAACTCAGTTCAAATAAAAAGGATATTTATTCAATATTTAGATTTATTCAGTATTTAGAGCTAAGCAATACTTTACAGAGATGGGTCCAGCCGTATACATACAATACAAAAATACTATCATTATACATAATAAAGTCAATCTAGCGTGCCAGGTGGTTAGTTTTACCACCTGCCAGCGGTATACAGCCTAGTTCCTACAGTATCTATCATATGTTAAATACGAGTATGTTACTGGAAAAATTGTCATGAGGCCTTAGCATGAACACTAGCGTTAACCGCGAACATAAATCATTCGTCATTTAAGGTCCAATTCTTAAAAAAAAACAAATGACAGTTTATTCAATTTATACTATACAGATATGCCGCGATGCTGTCGCTCTGTCTTAGCATCGTCCACGCTTATTTTGAACCTTTACGCACAGACAAAGTGGTTAGGAACGATTTGACGACCAGATGGCCTAGTGGTTAGAAAACCTGACTACGAAGCTTGAGGTCCCGGGTTCGATTCCCGTGTCGGGGCAGATATTTGTATCAAAAATACGAATGTTTGTTCTCGGGTCTTGGGTGTTTAATATGTATTTAAGTATGTATCTATATCTATATAATTATATTTATCCGTTGCTTAGTACCCATAACACAGCACGCTACTGCGCGTCAGATACAAAGCGGGCGCCGGGCGCATCGAAGGAGATTTCGCGACCGCGACAGATGTATTTTATTTATTGGTTGGAATCCAAAACAGAGGCCGTATTGCCTAACGTTTCTGACGCTCGCGATCGCAATCAAATGACAGCTTTCGCATATACAAAAACATATACATATACAGAAACATTACGCAATACGGCCTCAGGTTCGCAAACCGAAAAGTGTTCGCTGATTGTCTTTATCCCAATTCATTCAACCTGTTTTCGATATTTAGTGCGCAGTGTGCAGTGCCGTTTTTATATATAGAACCAGCGGAACCAGCGCCCAGATTTATTAACATGCTATAGCTGTTGCCCGCGACTCCGTCCGCGTAGAATTCATTTATTGCTATCCCGCGAGAACTGTGCAATGTTCCGGGTTAAAAACTATTCTATGCCCTTCCCCGGGACACAAACTATGTATACCTATACCGAATTTTATCTAAATCGGTTCAGAGGTTTAGACGTGAAGAGGTAACAAACAAACAGACTTACAAACTTTCGCATTTATAATGTTTATATTAGAATTGATGATAATTTATATTTAAGTGTGTTAGTTATGAAAGTACCTATGCCAACTTGCTCACGAACACCTCGCGCTTTGCGCCTATCGCCTAATCATGCGCTGCAAATTTCCATTGCGCGGAATGTAAGATTGTGCCGCGGACGGCAGAGTTTTGAGGAAAGTTTTGAGGCAATATTGTCTATATAACGTTCAAAAGTTCGCAGGCACATTCACTATCTTTTTCTATCCTCACCCTGTATCGTTTAACAGAAAGAAGTGGTTTAAAGTGATTGTGATTCTGGGTGCGTTATTTATAGACAATACTCGTAATGGTTTAAATTGTGATCTTTAATAAACAATGCTTCTACGACCAAATAATTGAGTGTGTGCGTGCATAACTTTAGTAGGTTCTATATGAAATAACAGTAAGTACTATATAGTATTGCAAGCAGCTGTTGCCTGCAACATCGCTTGTATCCGGTGGGAATTTCACCCATTTAAAAGTAGGTAGTGTTTGTTAATTTTGGGTAGGTATTGTTCATTACAATGTTATTGGGCAAGAATTTTTGATATCGATTTGAGTACTTAGTCATTGCAGACATAGGTACAAATAAATAAACACAACAACAAGGACGTAGCCACAGTTAAATGCTTACTTGAAAGTTATTTAGATACGAGGTAAGCAGCTCCACCTTATTGCCTACGATTTCGTATCGCAAGAACGTTGCGTCAACATTTCATCTCTTGTTTTAACCCCTTAGGAATTGATTTCCAACTTCACTTTCACTTTTGCTTCAGCAGTTTTAATTTTTTTGTTAAAAATTCCTACTATCATGATTTATCAGCTTGGGTAGGTACGTTATGTATGACATAATCAGTCAGCCAATCAATCATTCATTTAAATGAATGAAATGAAAAAAAAAATATTCAACACACACATAATAGTTACAAACAAGTTACAAAAATAGTTGAAATACAAAATATAAAATAATATATAATTTTAAATGTGTGAGTGAAAAGGTCCCGCCTCAGCATAAATGCGACTCCTGGGATGGAGTCAGCGCTGGTCTTCCGGCGGGACCATATCAGTCAGCTTCTTTTATGTAGATATATTATATTGTATAGACATGATTGTGGTATCGCCGTAAATTATATCTAGCTTCCGATAGGCCAGTGCCTATCTTCTTTCTTCTTCTTTATCAACTCGGCGCCTAATGGTAATTGAAACATAATATGGCGGCGAATTGATGGCGATGGCATTTTCATATGTTGCACAATGGCTCAAGGTATTAGATGTCATTGCGGCGCACCCGCCCTTCGACGTCAAATGAGTGCCTGAAGGTTACGCTCAATGTGATTTAAGGTGGTGCAGCCGCCCACCGTAGCTTGCTGCTGATGCCATTTTCATAAAGTCAAACTCATTTTTTTAGTCAGGTTGTTATCAAATTCCTTATTCCTAATATAAATTCCGATCCCAAATTCGTTGGAAGGTGTTCCCTTAAGTGCTCCCAATTTCCCCATTCTCCCTACTGATTGCGCTTGATTAGCGTAATGAGCGGATGACTCAATTCTGCAACCATTTGTGGCGTGTGGCGCAGGCATCGAGCTATCAACATATTTGTATCAACGTCTTCTATTGTATTCGCGAATCGAGACACGCGGGCACATTGGGTTGGGACGTTCATTCAGGAATACCTAACACTTGTTAGTCACCAAGGCCGCGGTGTCGTCGACTTATGAATTGAATTCGTCACCTCGGATATGGTAATGATAGACGGCTATAAATTAGTTACTGCTCGCGCACCTGTCAGCACTAGCACTGTGTCTTGTAATTTAAACATCGCTGCCGTCCATAAACACCCACAACATCAGGGTGATTGCATTCGCGTTAGCGAATGTCGGTAGCAGATATTCGCATTCGCATTCGCGAATGTTCAAAAATAACATTCGTTACATCACTAACTCACACACACACACACACGATCATATTTGCTTCACTCATAGATTTTAGTGATTGAAATTGAAACTCGTATGTTTTATATTTGTTGTGAATCCATACCTACTGTATTGTACCTATCTGTATTGTCATAAAAACGAATGTTCTAGTTACTGTATATGTTACGTATCTACTGTGGTAACCTATATTATTTGCTGTGTAACATCTTAGTAAAGTGTACAATAAAATTATGGTTAACTAAGGCCTGTTGGTTTCCTGAATTAATAAATAATAATCAATTCATCAAGTCATGGTAGGTACAGTCGAGTTCATAAACTTGTGAGCAAAAATTTGATCAAAAATATCTGAACACGACTCTATTGTTAACGGCGTAGAAGTGTGTTCAGATATTTTTGATCAAATTTTTGCTCACAAGTTTATGAACTCGACTGTAAAAGATAAAGTACCTAAACGTTGGAGTGCCCAATAGATGACACCCTGTTGTCACCTCTAGGTATTGTTAATGACATAAAATTGAAGGTGGCAATTATTGGGACAGTGACGAGCACTCGTGGTTTTACCTTATGCATAAAATATTAACAAATTTGAAACAGTGGACGGACTGGAACTTTAACTTAATCTAAGATCTGAGGTATTTTAGTTCAAATTTCACTGGTTAGGTTACTCAATTAACCTACTTAGAACTCTCCCCTTACAGAGAATATTTTATTACCTACTCTTTTAGACAAGAATTAAATGAACAATGATATCCGTAAGTATGAGTATTGGGTTCCCTACTTAATTGTACCTACATATAATTTCCCGCGCTTGTTCTGTAACCTGTAACGTAGAAGTATGAATAAGTTTTTGATAAAAATTTAATTTTTAATAAGTCTTTTTTTGCTGACTGTACTTTTTGTTGACTGTACTTTTATTGTCACCCAAACTAAATTTGCATATCAAATATCAAGTCGATGCCATTAACCGTTGAAGAGTTTCGTCCTGTGGAGACGATCCTGGCCGGACTACCAGGATGTCACTAACTACCAGATTATTGTACTGTCACGCAATTTACATAAGTATACTAAATTTCAAGTCAATCCAACTACTGAAAGTTGGTCGAATTTAACTTTCAAGATTTGATTACAGACAAACAGACAGACAACGGGACCGATGAAACTAAATAAAAGCTTGTAAAAATAGTTAACATCCTATTCTCAGATCTACTGAAAGATCACAAAAAAAGCTGTTTCGTTTGTTTGGTCACAAACATTTTTGACCTGAGAATTTTATATATTTTATTTATTTATTTATTTTTATACCTACCTAACGTATTAACATCTAAGTTATGTCCACAGACGTTTGTTATATCAGTCCAATTTGGAAAGTGTATTACATTAACCAACGGGTAAATGAAACGATGATAGGAGGAAATGTCCTTGTTTCGTCAGTCGTTTAGTCGCCGATCGTTGACCCGGGTTTCAATTCCGCATTGAATGGCTCGTAGCGACTCTTCGGATCATTTGATACAGAGATAACATCTAAACTTGTGGAACTGTCTGCGCCCGCAGATGCGCCTAATGGCTGATCCCTCGGGGCTCGGCGCTTCGTGTCTCCAATAATGTAATGGCACAGCACAGCACTTGTGATCATGATCAATTGAATAATTCCTTATAAGTGTATTTTTAAAACCCGAAGATCAAATTACAACTACTAACTAGAAGTATCACCATTCATGGAATCATTTTTTACTTTATGTAAAACTAAAAATCAATCAAATCAATAAAAAATAAATCAATAAATCTAGAAATGTATAAGTAATTATGACGCAATTAATGAAAAATAAAAGGTAAGTACCTAGTAAGTGACAAATTGCTTCCACTGTTGGTATTTCATTTCCTCGCCATCAAAGTGAAAAGCAGAGTGTAAAACTCGAGAATTAAACCCATTTTCCCCTTGACTTGTCGATCCATAGGCTATATGAACGGCTCAGGTAAAATGGCTCGTTTTATGCTCTGGTTGTACAATCTACTATACCATCACCATCATGTGTATTTTATCATGGGAGCACATTTTGGGCTCAAGGATTTGTAAACGCGGTACATAATTGGGGCCCATATATCGTGAAATATAATCTGTCAACAGCCAATTATCACTAATTGATTTGTCCCTTAATGTCGCTGGGTCCGTGGAATACGAAGTTATATACTATATTATAAAAACGTACATCGTCTTCTGTCACCGCTATAAATGTACCACTGGCCTCGTTATGAGTAAGAAACTTTCTGGTTCATGAATAGGTAGGTATAGGTATGTTATTCGTCAACTTTAATTAAATCGCATAAAATAATTCAAGGCAAAAAATAATTTGGGTCGCTTTTGGTTAGCTAATTTTTTTTTTTTTTTATACGACTGGAAGGCAAACGAGCAAGTGGGTCTAATGCCAAGCTAATGTTTAAACTCCAATTCAATAGAATCTGACAATCCTGTAGACACTTCCAGCCTACTAATATAAACACCGGGCTGCCTAAGGCTTTGTGATGTGACTTTTTTTTTTGATTCCTTTTAGATTATAATTGCAACAACAGGGACATATATAATCAAGTGCGCCCACGATAGGGTGTCGGTCACGATATGTAGAAAATTGACAGATTCTATTGAATTGTACTTTACGTTCAATATTGCATAAGGTAGTTATGTAGGTAAATGCTAACGGTGTATCTATAAAGAAACAAAATTCCCTATTATCCATCTTATGATTACTTCAGTTTCTAAACTCCCTATTTTTTATTGGAAAGGTTTTCTCGTTTTCTACTACGAGTATTCCGCAACCGAATGCGCAATAGGAAGTATTGTATTGTAAACTCTTAATTGTACATAAAAACACATGAAATTAACAAATAACTAGAGACCTCCCCCCTCTAGGCCTCCAGCGCCCACAAGGGACTTTGGGAACGTCTGGATTATTGTATAGCTAGGTAAAAGGTTACAGTTTGTTGATATGAGATTATGGACCTACGCAAAATAATGCCGGAATTAATCAAATATTTAAAATTAGTCTTTTATCTATTACAATTTTCGCCGCTTTTGAGTCTTGTGGCGGGTTTTGTTCACTGGTGTGATTCCAAAAACCGCTCCCGAGCTCGCGGCACGGAGGCGGGACTCGCGGCTCGCGGCAACGGCCCGCGGCACGAAGGTGTCACCACCCGGCACGGCGCAAAGTGCCAGCACTGCCTACTGCATTCAAATTTAAATTAGTTTGTTATACAATCGAAAAAATAGTCTTATAAATTATCATTTTTTTTTCTTTATATGTATATTCGTATCTTTTAAATTAAGTAAATAAAACACTGTAAGCATTACAGGACGCTTGTGGGAAAGGATGTTTCCTACTTACGCCGTGTGGTGACGTTGAACGATTTGGGACACAGGTAACTATCTGAATTACCTATTTACATACCTATGAAACAGAGTGTCTAACTGACTGACTGACCGCTTAAACTACTGAAGTAGGGTGAGAAAAATTAATAAAATCAGGGGTAAAAATCCGTGTAGTTTTGAAAATTGGTACAGTTATACCTTGCTGCAGTATCCAGATGAACATACTAAAAGTCCTCAAGGGTGTGCTTAGGGTGTAAGGGGGGGTTGGAGGTACCTTTTTTTAGATTTTTCCGATATCTCTAATATGTGTACGAATAGCATTATGACTAAGTACTTCGGACAAAAGTTTCTACATACAATTTCCTATAAATTTGATCATATTCATTTTTGCTCTACGATCAATACTTTAGGCGATACAAGGTGTGTAAGTTAACAAGGAGATAAAAAAATACACAATTTAAGAAATTATCATGGGACACTTGACACCTATTATTAGTAGTTTAAGCGTAAATAGCAGCCTAAGGTATAAAATATACCTAAACATGGAATACTTATTCCGTACAAAATACGAAATCCTTAGAAAAATATTACTTAATGTTTTCGTAATGGCTACGGAACCCTATTTTGCGCGTGTCCGACACGCTCTTGGCCGGTTTTTTATACTTACCTATAATAACAGGAACAGGCCACGTAACAGTATAGGGAACTGAACTATTTTTTTATGGTCCAAGGGTGTGAAGCCGCAGGCATAAACTTTTGCAAAATAAAACAGGTTAGATGCGTGGTATAATATTTATTTCAATATATATTCAGATTTAACAGCAAGCTTTCATCCTCTTTTATTTATCACTACCGTCGTCTCAACGATTTATTTACAATTGTTATTCGGATACATAATCATAATCAGTTATATATACCTACCGATATATCGTATGTCGAAAATAATTAGCTTGGTAGGTACCATCGCTAACACTCTTAGGTCCACTTGTGTACGGTGTAGAGCTAAAAAATCGTAATACCTGGATAAGAGTTCCCAGTTCCATACGTTTAAACACTATTTAACCCTGAGTGAGCAGTTAACTTGGAGTTATGCAGCTGACTGTGGACTGCGCAAGCGGACCTAAGTGACCATTCGTGCTTCTTACATAGTCTAGTTGACCACGAATGGTTGTCAGTGTTGCCGAGTCTGCCGGCGGAAGCGACGGTGCCTTCCTGGGTCAACAGTATACATAACAATACATATATTTTTCATTCCAATCCTGGTCCTTTTATCTTACTCTTCCATATAATCTACAACACATTTACAAAACCATCAGCACACCATTACATGATGCCTGAAACCATACATACATTTTATTATGATTTACATGTTAATATCATGTAAGATACCTAGATACTTACTTTCAAAATATTTGTTTACTGTTCTACAAAGGTATGGAATATCTCTACTTTACCTATTTTGACGTGCTCAGCTTTACGCTATTATGGTGATTTTCCACCGACGAGGCGAGACGAGACGAGGCGAGACGAGAATTGAAATTTGTACTTATGCATTTTCGCGCGCCCGCCGCGAGCCGCCGAGGGCCGCCGCGGGCGCTGCCACACAAATTTCAATTCTCGTCTCGCCTCGCCGGTGGAAAACCACCTTTAGAGAGCAGTTTACAGACAAAATGCTGCAAGATCACAATGACCCTTTTTGATCATCGTTTTTCCTGATCAGAGCCTGGTAAGGCCGTAGCTGCTGTAACCTATGACTTTTCTAGACATGGGGAAAAACGTTACATATTATTATCTTTGACTGACGATCCCTTTCCAAAAAAGTCACAGTGAAAAGTCACCGTGGTTTGTCACGCCTGTTACTCGTGTCACTGCATGATATATGTGACACGTCACGGTCCTGCAATGAACGTTTTTTTGTCACACTGTTATGTCAACGTGACGATGTCACGCCTCTCTTACTCATATCACCATATGTTACTGTCGCGATGCTATTATCCCGACTGAGCTCGATTAGAGCCGAGTTACAGTCACAGCGTTCCACAGCGACGTGATTTGAGTAACAGAGACAGCGCTAGGCGCTAGGAACAGTAGGAACGTATGTGATTTTGTAAAGTTGTTGTTTTATAAAAAGTCACAGAGACACCTTTTGACGGCGAGTCATGGTGACTTTGTCACCGTGACGTTATTAATCCCCCATGTTAAGACTTTTCTTGGTCACTGCTTTTCTGATCCCGGTAGGACTTAGCTGTAATGTCATAATGACTCTTTTTGGTCATCGGTTTCCTGATCAGTCATCAGAAACAGTTAACAACTTGTAAAAATACATGCAAATAATTCTTATCGACTTAAACTAAATCAGTATCACATAAAATATTATTAGATTAAATTATGACTTAATTAATATTATAAATAATAATATCCGTAAATTTAATATGGCAACAAAATATGTTTACTAGCTAAGCACCTAGAATTTTAGGGTTTCGGTATTTACATTCTGTACAGTAAACCCTTACATTTCTATCACTTTTGTCTAATCGTTATACGTTCTTCATATTTTTTAATTTATATGCCTAAGTATAAAGTAATCGCCAATCAGCTAGTTTACTTCAACAGTGTTTTTATTTTATAAACTTTCATTGTTGTGCTTTTTATTTATACCAGTGAACTTCCTATAACGTAGAATAACATAAATTAATCAGTATGACGTTAAATGCAGTTTTGTAAAATGTTTCATTTTATCTATGTAAAGGTAAAATATTTACAAAAAAAGGTACATTAATAAAAACATTGATATGCATTTCACAATTGCAGGTTTTTAAAATGCTAGCACGTACATAAATGCATGACACTTCTTGTGCACGTGCAGTCGAGTGACCGACGCGCTGCCCGGCGGGCGGCGGGTCGTCCCGGGGTCAACCGAAGCGGACACTTAACGCTGGACGTCACTGTATGGGTGGCGGATTACGTACGATAGTCCGAGTGGTTTGGTCCTAGTCATCGCATCGCACAGCCGCCACACTTGGTTGGCAGGTATACCGTTGGGAAAACTTAGACAATTTCACACCTAGTTTACACGTAGATATGGTTGTATTAACCTGTGTTCATACAAATGATATGGTTATTTGATTAGGCAGTGGGAGGGCTCCCGCGCGAGCGCCTAGGCGGCGGCGGCGGCAGCGGTGCGCGCGGCGAGCAGCGCCGCGGCCAGCAGCGCCGCCGCCGGCCGCGCCGCCGCGCTGCCGCCCGTCTTCGGCGTGGACGACTCCATCGTGCCTTCCCGTGAATGCGTCCCGATTCCTACTGACCAATTAAGACACGTTTACTTATATCACGTAAATATTATTATAATATTGAAACACGCGACAGTGTGTTATATTTACTCGTACTACCTGGGCCGTCGGGGCTGCCAGAGCCCTCCTCGCCGGAGCCGCCCTCGGCGTCGAAGCTGCCGTCGTCGTAAGCGTAGTTACGGCCCGAGCCGGAGCCCTCCTCGCCCGTCTCGCCCGCCTCGTCTCCTTGCATAAACGCCTCCGCTGCTGGCGCGTTGCTCCAACTGTTACTCATTAGCAGCTATACGAACAGAAAATATTCTCATTAGCGTTTTATGTAACCGTCGATTATTGTAACTACGTAACGACTGAAGCCTTAGTTGACTCAAAGTCTCAAAGCTGATGTGGGAAAAAGCTTGTCTTTAGAATGTAAGTTTAGATGAAGTGCGCAGTAGCGCGGCAGCGGACCTGTCGGGCCTGGCGCAGGCGATCGGCCAGCGCGGCCACCTCCGGGTCCTGCGGGGCGCGCCCTTCTATTTCAGGATTATATTTCTGGTCGCTCAACGAAGAAGAGGCTACCAGCGGTTTCACATACCTGAAGATTTAAATTATAGGTAATATTAGATATCATCGCTTTATCATCATAGGTATCAGACAAGAAAAGGCTACAAAACCGTATACAAATCAACGCACGTAAAAAGAGCTCCTTGGCCACATAACTGCGCAGTGAGCGAAATACGGACCAAATGGAGGCGGAGCAGTGGGGGACGCGGGAGGGGGCGTAGGAGCATGCGCGCGGCCGTCACGCCATTGGCTTGTTAGTTGACAGATTCGCAAACGTATCCCCTCCACTAGCCACCCAGAGCTCTTTTTACTTGCGTTGACTTATACCTATAATAACCTACTGTTTAATACTTATAGGTAGGAATCATGATAGGTACGTGCATCAATGTAAAATAAACCTGCTGAGCGGCTAATATGGATATGTATGACTACAATTGGTTTTAAAAAAGAGAACATAGTTGAAAAATAGTTGGATAATTTAATTTTATTGTTGTAGTAAATAATCGTACTTTTTTCTATCTTTCATATTTTCAGTTATAGTTCATTATCCACTTACATATGTAGGGGAAAATAACCTCTTTACATCGACAGATGTATTTGTAAATGATTATCAAATTTGTATACATTTTTACACAAAAATATTAATCGAAGTATCAATAAAAGTTGTATCCCTCTTATGCTTTCGTCACCATATTGCATCCATCGTCCGCCCTTTACTAATTAGCTGCACCTTATAATATATACCTATTATATTTAAAGAATCAAATTCAGTTATTTACTTTGAAAATATTTTTTGCAGAAAACTGTCAAATTGTAACCAAAACATGAGAATTACCTAAATGTATTAAAAATTTGCCCTCTATCAGAACTTTTAAACTAGCAATTCTTATATAAATATTTATTTTTTACTTCGGGGATCTCGGAAACTGCTCTAACGATTTCGATGAAATCTGCTATGTGGAGACGTTCAGAGGGGCTCGTTCGTATCGTCTCTCCACTCTCGTATTAAATAATATAAGTGTCAGCAGGACGACAAGATACGAAGTTCGAATTTTGCACTTCGTAGTACCTACCGGGCGAACGATCGATCTACTTGTAGCTATTTATACATATTAAGTGTCAGGAGGAGATTTTGAAGCTCAGAATATTGAAATATTTAACGGATGGCGACGTCGTCAGCTATGTATCCAAACAAATCATATAGAAATGTATCGGCTGTCACTCACTTGGCGACGCTTTGGCAACGACGCGTCGCCAATATGGAAGCGAAGGCACGACTTGCGGTTGCGGCTCCCTACGTGGCGACTGCAGGGCTACTACGAAACTCGAAACTCGAAGTTCGTGTCATGCGGTGCCTCTTGCTCTCGTATGAAATACTATAAGTGTCAGAGGGACCGCACGACACGAACTTCGAGTTTCGAGTTTCGTAGTAGCCCTGCTGGCTGCTCTGGCAGCCTGGCAGGCGTCGCCACTAAAATGTACACGCATTAGCTACACTTCACTCACTCAACTCAACTCAGTCGCCAACCGGTCGCCATTTTAGACGCTCGCTCATATTTTTAACACGAATTCATATGTTTATCAATTCGTCAAAAGATCCTAGACATTCTCATGCAATTGAAAAAAAAACGAGGTTATTTTCTTAAATCTCCATATTGTAGTTCAAAAACACCACTTCGGCTTCGATCCGATATAAAAGGATCCTTTTATTTTTCTTTTATTCTCTTTGTACTTTTCTGCGACACGACACACATAATAAATAAGTGCAATCTCCTATGAGTACATTCCTAACGACGACGGCGAACCGAGTGTAGAGTAGCTATCGCTACTCTGTTTGGCGAACTTTGGACGCCAGAGATAGCCATGCTTGTGTCGCCATAGCGTCCCGGTGAGGCAGGACAGGGCTCTTACTCTCCAACAGTGTGTCCGTTCCAGCAGTGTTCGTTGTCGTCGTCGGCGAAGTCGGGCTCGTCGCACAGCTGGTCGAGCAGCGCGGAGAACAGGCGCTTGGTGTTGGCGAGCGCGGCGGCGCACTGCAGCAGCTCGGCGTCCGGCGGCGGCGCGCGCAGTGCCTCGCGCCGGCCCGCGCCCGCGCCCGCGCCTGCGCCCGCCCCGCGCCCGCGCCCGCCCCCGCGCCCGCCGCGTCGCCCTCCTGCGTCGCCGGCGTGCCACACTCCTGACGCACCTTTATAACAAAACAAAATTTTTGAAACCCTCAAAATTTAAAAAAACCGGCCAAGAGCGTGTCGGACACGCCCAAAATAGGGTTCCGTAGCCATTACGAAAAAAATAAGTAATATTTTCTAAGGATTTCGTATTTTATACGGAATCTTCCAAGTTTAGGTATATTTTATACCTTAGGCTGCTATTTACTCTTAAACTACTAATAATTCTCAAGCAAACTTAGTAATAACCCCATTAATGTTATAAATGCGAAAGTGTAAGTCTGCTTGTTACCTTCTCACGTCTAAACCGCTGAACCGATTTAGTTGAAATTCAAACTCAAACTCAAACTCAAACTCAAACTCACAACATTTATTGACAAGAAAAACACACTACATCACAACAAAAACACAGTAAAAACATAAATAGGAAAAGAGAAGAAAATAAGAGATATTGTGCTGTAGTGTGATGCCAAAAGGACTCAGCTCAGCATATGCCGTAGCCCTGTAACCAGAGCTGCAGCGCTGGTTTTCAGCTGAACCCCGGTGAGTGTGCACCCACGTAACCGAACGCGTAATTATTGCGGGAAAAGAAAAAAAACTATATATTATATTATATATATATAAATCATGACAAATATAAGAATTATAAAATACCTATATACATATATATGCGTGGAAATTTGTACAAGAGGATTTAAAAATAAAATAAAAGAGTAGCAATAAATTCAATAACGACAACAATAATAAGTAAAATAAAATTAGGGACGCCTCAAGTAAGTTGGAACAACTCGGCCACCAACAGGTTGTTCTTTTTGGTATTCAAAAAGATGCTTCTTTAGCTTTAATTTAAATGTGTGTTTGCACATTGGTAGACGTAGAGGTCTACCAATATATATATATTATATTAATATAATATGCTTATTCGATATAAGCACAAATAGTTCGAGTCCCGAGGATGGACATAGGATAGTTTTTATACCGGAAAATTGCATAGCTCCTGCGGCATAGCGACACACGAATTCTACGCGGGAGTCGGGGGCAACAGCTAATAGTACAGTCGCCATCTGATATTTCGGAGCGGCCAAGATGGTCAAAAATATCGAACCATGAACTTTAATACCCTAATAATAGAGTGCATATATGTGCCGAAATTTTAGACCACCTTGGCCGCTCCGAAATATCTGATGGCGACGGTACAATACAAAAATTTACTTATTTCTCCACCACATAAGTAGACATAATAACAACAGTAAGATAATTAAATAAATACACACAAAACAGTAATTAATTTTTCTTCCAACTATGCTTTAATTTCATCATAACCGCACTGAATACCCAGCACAAAGCGGGACTTTTCTGCTCTAGAGCAGAAAAAATGTATGAAAATCCTTTAATGCTTGTTTTAGATTTTTTTAATTGCACCACCAAAGAGGTAACATAAGTATTTTTGCTGTAAAATAAGCCTGTATAGTGTAAAAAAAACTATTTTAGGTTGCTCAAGCTGACGGTCTTATGAAATTTGACAATTTGCGTACAAAAATTGTTGCTATATCAATTCTACCAAAAACAGTAAGTAGCCGTATATTTAAAAAAAACTTTGTGTGTTTGGTTGGCCAACCTGGCGCCCTTCCAAAATTTGACAGATCGCGGGTAAAAATATTTGCTACTGGCTATTAACTCTGCCAAAACAAAGTAAGAAATTAAAAAAAAAATTGGCGGGATCCTTGCGAATTTCCCGTGGACATTTTTTTAAAGTGCGAATGTAAACTTACAAAAAAGGAATCATCGAGTGCTAGTGACATTTATTTGCTATTAATTGTTTAGCATGAGTATTTTTTCGTCTACTATTCCTGTAATAGTTGAAAGAAAAGCAGATTATGCACCTCGCATTAGGTAATTTATATTGCCCTCGTGCTTTTTAAAGCCCTCGCTGACGCTCGGATGAATTATTGATGAATTACTTTCTGCTTGGTGCAACAACCTACTATTAAGACCCCTTTTTGTTCGTCTGTGCATCTATGTTCTGCCTATCTATAAATGTTATTGTCTTAGTCATATGTAGTACAAGAAATAAAATATAATCCTTATTATGAAAAAGTATAAATTCTACGAGTAGATATTATTTTAGTCATCCAAATCCAAATATTGTTTTTAAGTCGAAATCAAACATAGAATACAATAAACATAACAGCGACCACTGCAGGCACTGGCATTCGCCAAATGGATCTGGCGACTTACCGCAATGAATTGACTGCGGAGCTTCAACTCTAGCCGCGACCGCGACTGATTGGCAGCGGTCGCCCACGACCACGATCGTCTCTTTGTAACCGAGGTTGATTTAAAATTATTTAAAACAATACGGTTGTAACGAGAATGCAGATGCATAAAAAATCGGTGTTCACATGCAGGCACACGACAATTACATTTGCATTTGAAATAGAAACAGGTAAGTACAATAAAAGTACAATAAAACCACTGCTCCGTGTCATGACGGTTGGTTAGGAAACGTGCTAGTGAGCATAGTCTCATACTTTTCGATACAAAGAATATATTTTCGCACGACACGCAAATAAACCGCAGCAACTGGCAGCGCGCGACCAGTGCGCGAGGTGCGCCGAGTGACCGATACCAAAATAATCATACGCTGACTAGACGGTACTTAATGCCCACATAACTGTTAAAGTCAATAGGTACGTTAAAACGTTGTCAGAGAATGCGCGTGACCAATCATTTTCTAGTTGAAAATATACCTATAGCACGCCCTTCATTTATTTATAAATAAATGACATGAAACTCTATTTATCTCTAAATATCCAAGTGATCAATATAGTTATGTAAATGGCCGAAACGGGACAGTAAAATAGGAATCGTCATTTCTAGGCTGTAATCCGTATATTGCTAAGCCCAGTACACTTAGTGTAAGTTTTCGGTTACAAAATACGTCTCGATCGCGTTTATAAATGGAAACACGAACATCGCAAACGTTCCACTAGAGGCGCTGTTCGTGTTTCCATACAAAGTGAGATTTTAACGCGAACGTGATCGAGACGTATTTTGTATCCGAAAGCTTACACTAAGGGCACAGTCCTCTTCTTAAAATGTAAGAGCTTGAGCGAGGGCTGTAGTTCCCACGCGGGTTGAGTGAAGAAATACATGACAGGGCCACGCGCTTGCAAGTAACTCTGAAACTATAAGACATAGATAAAACCGACCTTAATAACCATGTCATCGATATTAGGGTTCAGGAAAACTGCATTCACAGATTAAAAAAAACTCATACCTACTTCGGAATTCGGGGTCGTATTGCAGAATAACAATGTCTCTCGGCAAATCTTGAAAGTTGAATTTGACCTTGTTTTGGTGTTCGGATTGACTTGTAATTTGGTGTACATATAGTGTTTGGACGGCTATGCAAACATAGTTAATTTAGATCTAAAAGTTACACATCAAAAAGCTTGTACTAAAACATTTTTTTCAAAGCTTTTTTTTAAATCTTTGAGTGCAGTTTTTCTTGTTACTTAAAACTCATGCATGATATGGTTCTTTAGAACAGATCTTTCTCTCATTTCGCTACTTATGATTTCTTTGGCAAAAGACATTACAAGTAGTAGCATAAAGGTTCCACCGTGGTATTTATGTGATTCAGTTTCTTTGACTGCATCTCCTTTCTATAAATATAGGACAGATACCTCGCAAAGATTTACCGTCTAGGGCTTTGCAACAGCTGACGCCGCTGCTGCATTTATTTTACATGCTTAAATAATATGTGATAGAAATAAATAAATATCATGGGACAATTAACACCAACTGATCTAGTCCTAAACTAAGCAAACACTAATGACAGGCATAATAAAGCATTGATTCGACGAATCTAATAGAATAACATTATGGACAAGGCAACGACTGTAAAACAATAAATACTGATTATTGACTTTGACGCGACCAACGGCTCGTCGCCAGTTGAAGTGATTCGACTACGAGTAGGTAAATAGTTGACAAAATTAATAAGAAACATTATTTTATGTAACTTTACTCTTATTTTCGAATGGTATTTTTACGGACGAGAATTAAAAAATCGGCCTCCAGTTCGACGAGCATTTTCGTAGTGCAGGGTGTGGAAAAGGGCTGGCCGCCAAGGCAAAGCGATGATTTGCGGGAATACTCGCCGATACCCTCACTTACTATACCCCTATGCTAGTGTATGCTTGGATTAATGTTCTGGTCTTGTAGGGTCTTGTGTATGTCCAGATCTACGAGCATGTGCTCGTAGGTCCAGATGTATCGTCATGACAAATACTCGTAGGCAAATATGTATGCCAAAATTAATTTATAATAATAAGTAATCCACGAGACTGAATCATGTGAAACATGTGGATAAGTTTTTACTTATCTAAACTACCCACAGCATTTAAATCCCATTCATTAATACTACAGTTTTTATCCTGGAAAACTGCATAGATTCCGCGGGATAGCGATAACCGAATTCCACGCGGATGGAGTCGCGGGTAACGGCTAGTTATTTATTTATAAAAAAAGCGTTATATTATTGTAGTCAATAGATATAGGTTTATCCACAATAAAGCTATATGGTATGATTGTACCTAACTGTTGCAGAACCAGTAGGAATTGTACAGGTTTATCAAAACCATAAAGCAGCAACTGACGCGCAATAAATAAGTGTGATGCGGCTGTGTGTCAATAATGAATGCGCCAGCGGTCGTTGGGCACCGAGACCGAGGCTGCGCCGCTGCGCCCACGCAGCCGCGGCGACCCAAGCTAGAGACGCTTGCCATCACCTAACAACCGTATACGCAAAGGCTTCCTAAGTAGGTACTAAAAAGTGTTAACTATGTTTCGACTAACGAACGCCACATCATTCATTAGTCGACTATAGCTCAAAGTGCCAAGTACGCTCTGCCACAGGGGCGTAACGTGAGTTTAGCAATGCAGATAATCCCTTCAGATAAATAGGAAAGGAATACTATTAATTGCACATCAAATAAATAATTGCCTATCAATTTATTCTAATCATTTACCTATATACTTTTGTAAATAAATTAAATTATTTCAATACAAATAAACTAAATGTTTAGCAAAACTAGTACTGCAGATAATTCGAAAATGTACGTACATCACCACGACATTACATTTTTGCCTCCAATGCGAGACAAATAATAGTACATTACTGCAGAGGCCATGAAGTATATTTGCCATTATTAATTTCAGATATTGCAAAATATTTACCAAATTATTCTAATTATAAAGAAACCCACGTACCTCACCCACAAACTATGAGATTTGACATTTCGGAGACCTCACGCTACACTAGCGCCTCTAGTGGCGAATTCATACGCGATAGCCCTCATTGCGACCACAACGCGCGAGCCGAGTAAGCGAAGCGAGCGCGCCGCGGTAGCGGCCGGCGAAGCGCCAGATCCTAATTTATTTAGGAAATAATTTGTCCCCTAGTGGTGCTAGTTATGTAATTTATAGATGTAAAGAGTAGACAAATGATGAAAATAAATTGATAGGTAATTATTATATTTGATGTGCAATTAATAATATCTCATCTATAATTAAGGTATTATTGTTCCTGTTTCGATATTTATGATCACCTTGGCCGCTTCGAAATAACTGATGGCGACTGAACAAGGGGATTTTTAGGGTTCCGTAGTCAACTAGGAACCCTTATAGTTTCGCCATGTCTGTCCGTCTGTCTGTCCGCGGGTAAGCCCAGAGACCGTTAGTACTAAAAAGCTGTAATTTAACATGACTATACATATCAGTAACGCCGACCAAGTGGTACACTAAAAAAAGTAAAAAAAATGTTTTTAGGGTACCTCCCATAGACGTAAAGTGGGGGTGATTGTTTTTTTCTCGACTAACCCTATATTGTGGGGTATTGCTGGATAGGTCTTTCAGAACCATTGGGGGGTCGCTAAGACAATTTTTCTATTCAGTGATCTGTTTGCGAAATATTCAACTTTAAAGTGCAAATTTTCATTGAAATCGAGCGTCCCCCCACTGTTGGGTGGAAAAATATGAAAAAATTCAGAACGGTAGTAAATATATCAAATTTACAAGAAAAGTTATAGTGGCTAAAATTGCTTGAGAATTATTAGCAGCCTAAGGTATAAATAATAACGAATCGATTGACACCCTATTTATTAAAATCGGAATAGTAGTCTAGATGCTACGGTGGACCATACGTAAATATAAACATACATAGACTGCTAAAATCATTGCTCTTCCCTTGGCTTTGCCGTAGTCGAGTAAATATACCTAAACTTGGAAGATTCAGTACACAATACGTGACAATACGAAATCCTTAGAAAAATATTATTTGATTTTTTCGTAATGGCTACGGAACTGGGCCTGTACGACACGCTCTTGGCCGGCTTTTTATATTTTATTGCAGATCGCATTGTTGTACTTAATAATAATAGGATATTTTAATATAGGTAAACTGCTGTATGTTATATGAAAATAGAAGCTATATATAAAAAAAGAGTTCATCATCATCATCCTAGCCTATATACGTCCCACTGCAGGCCACAGGCCTCCTCTCAGAACAAGAGGGCTTGGGCCATAGTTCCGACGCGGGCCCAGTGCGGATTGGGAACTTCACACGCACCATTAAATTTCTTTGCGGGTTTGTGCAGAGAAAAAGAGTTACAAGGTATGATTTGACTTTTGGATAAAAAGGACTTTTTTGATATACGTTTAAATACTATCTACCCAATGGGAAATAGTAAAAAAAGTAAAAACTACACCATTATATTTGTGGACTTAACATACGTTAAAAGCATAACGGATTTCGGTTTTGGTTTGTTTTTGCGCCGTTGTCTAAAGGTGAAAGCTTGGCGCTAGCGTGGGCGGGCGCCAGCGAGCGCCTGCTCCGGCGCCGGCGCTCTCCCCGCAACACGAGATGCGGATCGCATTCACCTTTCAGCTGAACTCTGCTATCTAATGATTCGTGATTTGTGTCACTGACCTTTCCACCTTCACTAATCGTTCAACTTTAAAAAATCATAGTATATATTTAGGTATATCTTAATACAAATCGGCCAAATATTATGTTAAATCATATGATAACAGATATAAGCGCTATATTTGTTTATGCAATCTCGTGATTTTATTTACTAAAGATCACGAAATTTTGGCTACAAATCAATCGTTGGGCATGCCACGCGGCAGCACATAGGTAGTGTGCAGTAATACTCGTAATCTAAAATCACTTGCACCTTGCACTAGAGTTTGGGGAGGAAAACAAAGAAAATGTTTATACAATTTTCATTACACTTGTTCGTCTCGTCAACGATGTTATTCCATCCATGCCTGTATACTAAAAGACAACGGCCTCAATTGTTACCACGAAATTCTAAAATCGAAGTTCATATCGTTTTCCTGACGCTAATATTATTTAATACGAGAGTGAGAGGGATGGTACGATACGAACTTATAATTTCAGATTTTGTAGTAGTCCTCTGTATTGGCGGGTAGCCATATTATGTTCAGTTGTTTTCTTAGCGTCTTGCTTTTGCTGAGCTGTGATGTGTTTGGACACAAAATAATTGAATTTTTTGCAAATTTTCTCCTCGCAATTTGATGTAAATCATTGTGTGTATCACGGGCCGTAATAGGATTACAAACTCAGCTCATTAAAAGCCCTCCGCCTATGCACAATGTACTATTTCGGTGCTGATAGAGACTCCTAAGCCGTGAACCACTCCCTATTATGGCTCAAAAGTTGAGTCGATGATTCATCCGCTCATCTGTCGCGAGCCAGTGACGTGAGTTATATCTGCTTGACGTGTAGCGGATATTGCTTCACTGTTCCGTATTTAAATATGAACGTGCACCTATATGTAGTATATACGTCGATGTGTTCGGCACCTGAATCACCTCAGGGCCGTAACAGGAGCTAGAAAAGCCGTATCTTCACTAATCGAAATTAAACACACTCTCCATGTCTCACTTTGAATTAAAGATGTTTGTTTATTAAGTAAAGATAATGCTGTGTGTTCCTATAGTTACTGTCGAAGTCGTAGTTCTTGATACAAAATATACATACTTAGAAAAGCTTGCTTTCTCGGTATGAAACGTCATTATTCTTGTTTTACAAAGCTTTTTACTCGATGACACGATAATATAGACGAGCAAGCTGGAGGGTTTACGAGTATTTTCCATTCGCATAAACATGATAAGTAGACTAATTTGCATACAAGTCGCACAGGAGCGCGCGGCCGGCGCGCCGGCGAGCGCCGACGCCGAGCCGCCGAGCCGCGCCGCGGCAGGAAACCACGTCCTTGGACACATCGCGCCGTGCACCGCTTCACCAAACTTAACCAGTTAACCGCCGTACGCTTCTAAATGTTAAGTTAATCTTAATAAAATAATTTTCTCAAAAATGTCCGTAAAAGTTGACATTATTCTTTACATCAGAAGGTGAAGTGCATAGTTTATGGTCAGTGAAAAATTAAAAAGTTAAAAAGATTGTAGGCGCGCTAGCTCGACAATAATGAATTAGCGCGCCTGCAATCAGTCGCATTTTTTTTCAAGTTAAAAAGGCCATGGAAATGTTGGCATAAGTCGTATACAGCCAAGTCTAATGGCCGGTATCAGATATTTTGTTGGAACTCCGGACTTTTTCTATTGGGTCTGAAATAGCTTGTGGTGTTTTCGGTGGAAAAATACACCTGCAGTTTATTTTTAATGAAAAAAGGCGGGAAAGCATAAGAAAAATATTGGAATAAAATTAAATTTTATACTATATTTTGAGAAAAAGTTTATTCTATTTCAGAATTATTCACCATTTTTGAGAAAAGCTTTATATTAGTCTCGGCTGGAATAGCAATTGCTGGATTCGTATTAGTTAAACGGACTCGCACGCTCGTCCGTTTAATACTCATACTCAGCCAGCAATTGCCTACTTCCAGGCCACGACAATAATCTACTATTAAAAAGTCACCTGTATTTTAATTATTTTAACTACCTACTACAATCAGCCAGACTGCACGCAAAACTCTTCAACTAAGTAGCAAATAGACGTCCCCTTAACATATATAATATGTAGGTTCATAATAATATGTACCTATATAAGTACTTAATACCTTATTTCTTAATGAACTTATTGCAAAATATAAAATAAATTAGATGTGGTAAAGGTCTTTGGCCATTAAAAGCATTTTTGAGTGTGGGTTCAGTTGCACAAGGCAGGACGCGTGGGCCGCGCCCACGCCGCGCGTTCACCTCGCGCCCTGCGCCCGCGCCGGTTCAAGCTCTTTATGCCCTCTTAATAACAGTAAACTTAATCGACGGATTCCAAACTTTACGACTGTTAGATAGACTCTGTTTAATAGTGAGTGTTGTTACTACTAACACATGGATATCAGTTATCAGATTGAAGTATGTTACTTTTTCCATATACGCTCACGCATAGGTATAATATAAAGAGTACATCACCACTTAAGCATACCTATACACACACACAAACACACACACACACACACACACATCACGCCTGTATTCCCAAGTGGGGTAGGCAGAGCACACGAAACGTTACTGCTACGGAGCCACTTTCAGCAATTTTAGGTTTAAAGTTTGACAAAAACGGTACAATAGTGACAGGTTGCTAGCCTGTCGCCTATGGTATACCTTAACCTATATCCTCAGTCGCCTCTTACGACATCCACGAAAGAAATGGAGAGGTGTAATTCTAATCCCACACCACACGGGTACACCACACACCATACAGCATACCTATATCACACAAAAATAGTTTGTACCATCAGCTAAATATGTGGTCTACCGCCCTAAAGTTGATAATCGTTTTCATGTCATAAAACAATAATACCAATACACGTGTCTGTCAACTTGAAAGTTCGACTTTAGCGACATATTCACTTGATAGGAACTTGTTTAAAAATTGATACACCACTTATTTGGCTGATAGTACACATATATTACTTTTACTATTTGGTGAAACGTTATGTATTTAGCAGAACTTGACAACGCATTGTTGTGAGTCAACTAATTTATAGGTTTACATACATATATACCTAGGTACCACAATTTGTCAAAACATGTAGGGCCAAATATTGCCTATGATCATGTCGCGGTTTCCGGTACTCATTTTTACGCATGCCACTTGGGAAAGTTTATTTAACTTGACCGTGAGAAGAATGCGTACAATATTTATAAGCTTTTATTAAACTTGCAATATTTATAAGTATATACAGAATAATAAATATTTATGCTCTCTTTAGGAGTCATTATATTATTAACAATCAGGAAATGATAATAGTATTGACTCAATCGTTAAAATGTACGAGACCTCCACCTACCTCCAGTGATATTGTCATATTTAATTTAGTCGCATGATTATAAACAGTGAGTCTCTATACCCATAAAAGAATAACGTGCGTGACGTGACTGACTGCCACAAGGCTCAACCTAAACCACTGGAGTTGCATACTCGTACTTGTGCAAACATATTCCTTGAGGGATAGTAGATTGATAAACAAGGGTTGTAAGTGATCAATTGCTCCCAAGATGTTTAGGCGCACGAGCGAGCAAAGCGAGCGAGGGTGCTTATAGTTCGCGGGTGTAATTGATAATTTACACTCGAGTTTAACACTTTACTTTTCATCACAAATGCGAGGACATAAGAAAAACCGTGATAAATGTATACGCAATTTGAAACAGAGCGGAAGAAAATTTATCGCACCAAACCGTCATTTGTTTTTTTTAAATGGCCTCGCGCTCTTTGGCTTTGGCACATTCAGCCAGCACTGGCCAGCAGCATTATGCCAGCATGGAGGTTTGGAGGTAAGTATTACGCACTACAATCTCCGTGTTTACCAGTTCATGAATACAAATGAGCACCATTCGATTTTTAAATTTACTTACATCGCATCCCTAAAGATATAAATCGAATTTACAACACGGATTTCAAGTTAAATACCACCTACTTTCAGAGTTTAAGTGATGAATAGGTTTTTTTGGATTCCCTTGTGACAGAAAAAACAACACTTATATTTTTGATTTAATGCCAATCTATACGTATCTGTACCTAGCTATGTATAAGTGACTTCAAATTTGGTGTTCAACTAGGGAAAAACTGTTTTCAGGATTTTTTAAAATTCCAATAGGTTTATTTATTTATTTAATAGACACACCAACAAAGTACAGAGCAATTACATTTACCACTTAAAATTAATAGTAACTCGCCTAGCCCGTACCTCAATGACAGGCATGCAACAACATTTACCATTAGAAATAAACGGACAGTAAACAACATCACATTAACAATACACAACTAAAAACAAAATTTATAAACAGATACAACTATTATTAATTTTACTAACTGATGACTTGATTGGTAGAAGCATTTTACGCCTCCAACTAGTAATAAGTTAAAAGACCTATCCAACGATACCCCAAGCTACAAGGTTTGATGAGAAAAAAAATAACCCCCACTTTACGTGTATGGGCGGCACTCTAAAAAAATTTTTTTTAATATTAATATTGTACCATTTTATTGGCATAGTTTACACATAGTATATTCGTGCAAAGTTACAGCTTTCTAGCATAGATAGTCCCTGAGCAAAGCCGCGGACGGACAGACGGACAGACAGACAGACAGACATGGCGAAACTATAAGGTTTCCGTTGTTGCCATTTTGGCTACGGAACCCTAAAAACTAAAAAAATATTTTTTAGGTACCTCACATAGACGTAACGTGGGGGTGATTTTTTTCTCGACTAACCTTATAGTGTGGGGAATCGTTGTTGTTCTTTTAAACCCACTAGGGGGTTGCCAAGACGATTTTTCGATTTAGTGATATGTTTGCGAAATATTCAACTTTAAAGTGAAAATTCTCATTCAAATCGAGCGTCCCCCCTCTTAAATCTAAACAGTTGGGTGGAAAATTTTGAATAAATTCAGGATGGTAGTAAGTATATCAAATTTACAAGGAAAATTATAACGGCTAAGATGGCTTGAGAATTAAGAGAGAGTAACCTATATTGAACTGGCGCTTAAATTGGACCGCTTCTGTATTTCCACCAAAAGAAGAACAAAGTTTTGGCCCAAAGGAAGAACAGACCAGCAACTTTTGCTAATTTGGGACCATTTCGTGACATACAATTTTTTTAATTTTTTAATATCTTTTTGTTATGCTACGCTTCTTTGTCACGAATAAATGATTTCTATTTCTATATATTTCAAATTACACAATTTATTTACACTGGCAACAAACACTGTTTGTAGCGCTGTCATCGCTTCAATTTTTGTTGCAAATGTAAATAAATTGTGTAATTTGGTGGAAATACAGAAATGGTTCAATTTAAGCGCCGGTTCAATATAGGTTACTCTCCCCTACTCGTAGTAGTAGTTTAAGAGTAAATAGCAGCCTGAGGTATAAAATATACCTACCTACTTAAACTTGGAAGATTCCGTACTCAATACGAAATCCTTCGAAAAATATTAGGTACTTGATTTTTTCGTAATGGCTACGGAACCCTATCTTGGGCGTGTCCAACACGTTCTTGGCCGATTTTTTAATGGTATGTCTGTCTTTAGTTGTGTCTTGGGCGTGGGGCTATACAAACGAACAAAATCGCAAAATGCGAGCAAAGTCTAGTTAATATATCCGTATGGTTAATAAACTTACCCTATCAAAAACCTAAACGGAATGGGACATTAATTCTTTGGTAGGTACTGCCGACTGTAAGCCATGTTAAAAAAATATGGCTTTACAGTTTGGCAGTCGTAGTACAGACACTCCTTGACTCACGGTACATAAGTAATGGACACTAATTTACCAGTTTTGAAGTTGCGTTATGAAACGGCCAAGTGAATGAGTTAATTTTTGTACGGATGTTACCAACAATAGGTACCCCTCATTTTTGGAAATTTCTATGAGAAAGAGTTAAATCTTGGAATTTCAATTGAACTGTCATATCTACTGGTTCACGTGAATGAAGCTGGTAAAAGTTAGTGTATTAAATGAGTGACACTCTTTTCCGTCCCAGTTTCTCTTTAGAAACTGACATGAGCTTCTATGGGCGTGTACACGAAAAACAGGATCGGCATATCCATGTCGGTATTATCCGGGCCGGGAAAATGTTACCCAATAAAAATGAGATAGGTACCTTCTTGTCGAGAAGCACGTGGTTTTCGAGCGCGTGCATGATGGCGAGCGAGAGGCGCGAGTCGAGCGCGCGCAGCGCCGCGTCCGCGTCGCCGCGCGCCAGCCGCTCCGCGCCCTCCACGAAGCCGGCCCACGGCGCCTCCAGCTCCGCTACCGCAGACCCCATGCAACTGCAACAATGCTCTCGTCAGCACGCGCCCGCCATGGCTTGAGGGTAGGTTCAAACATAACAGGGTAAACATTTAAAAAAATGGTCAAGTGCGAGTCGGACTCGTACATGAAGGGTTCCGTTAACAGTTCAGTAAGTCTTTCTTAAAATTCTTCTAATACAAGTTTTATTTGCTGACTGTACTTTATGCCCCTGGTTACCAAAGTACTCGTCAAGACGACATACGAGCCCAAACTCGATGCGGTCGTGTCGTTTATCACAGAGTTCCTATGGTCACCCGCTAGCTATAACATCAGATCAAATTCATGTAATAATAATATTGCATTGTCATCGGATTTATACATGCGTGTAAAATTTCAGCTCAATCGGTTGAAGATATCCACTTCAAATTTGAGTTGAAAGATTCCACCCGAGCAAACATAGTTACCTTACACTGCAAATAAATATAATGCTTGTAATAAGTTTATGTTAAAAATTTCATTTTGAATACAAGCTTTTTTTGCCGAATGTACTTTTTGTTGACTTTACTTGCAGTGTCATCTAAACTACATATCTCTACCTCAAGTCGGTACTATTAACTATTGAGGAGTTCCCTCCTGCAGAGACGATCCTGGCAAGACCACCAAGATGTCACTACCAGATTATTGTATTGTCATCAAATTTACATAAGTGTGCCAAATTTCAAGTCGATCGGACCACTGGAAGTGGGTTAAACGTAGCTTCCAAGATTTAACCCAAACAAACAATAAATAAATAAATAAATAAACAAATAGGGCAAGCTAAAGAAAAGCTTCTAAAAATATCGGTGAAATGTAAGCACTTGTGCAAGTATTTCGAATAAAAAACTATTTGAATTCTCATCCTCTTTGGTTCTGGCTGTTTGCTTCTGAAACCATTGCCCGTGCCGCGCCGCGCGCGGCTCAAAAAAAAGGCTGTCAGCGCGGTTCTTTCGCAGGAAATTCGGTGGACTTCGTATGTTGTGTAATTAAATAATAAGAAGCTGGACTAGTGTAAATATTTTTTATTAATTTTGCGCAAAACCGAATAAACCACACAATCAGACAGTCTTTATGGAATTTTTATAATGGAAGCTTTAATAAAACATCATTAAAATCGCAAACTTAAAGGAAAATATATTCAAACGACATAGATAGCCGTTGCTAGGCGACTCGGTCACCTTAGCAACGGATAATAACGCCTAGCAATCAAAAACGCTGATAAAAACACGTTTCTTGTATGACGACCCCTTTAATTTGTAACTTTATTTTATTTTTAGTATTTGTTGTTATAGCGGCCACAGTAATACATAATCTGTGAAAATTTCAAGTGTCTTACTTTTACGGCTTAAGGGATAGAGCCCTGTGACAGACGGAGGGACAGATAAACAGACAAACAGACAGACAGACAGACAGCGGAGTCTCAGTAATAGGGTCCCGTTGGCACCCTTTGGGTACGGAACCCTAAAAAGCAAACAACTTAGCAGAGGAACACTGATGCTTTGGGAGAGGAGGGGGACTGAGAAGCTTGAGTTACCTTACCACTTAAATCTACAGCGTAAGTAATAAGTTGTGTTTTGGACGATTTCCTTTCTTGTTCCTGAATATTTGTTTTTTTTTGCAGCCATTAAAACTTAGCGCAGTTTATAGGTGGCTAGTGGCTACTCCATTTTACCAACTAGCGGCGTGGGTTTTCAGTTCTAGTTTCCGTTATGAAGTTTTTAATTAGTTCTGGTTTTTTTTTAGTTAACTTATGAGACTGTTGCCAGAACGACTTTTCGGCTTTTTTTTAAATAAAAGCTTTATGAACTCGCTACACGAAGTTCTGAAACCTGACAAGAATTATACTTGCACAGCTTCGAGTACGGTGCGGTCCCGTAATTACCTGAACTATGAAAATAAATTTGTCTTTAAGCAACTCGTTCGCTATTAAGAACATAAGTATTTAAGGCTTGAAACATTAAATACTTACATTATTTTTTCAACTTAAACTACTACCAGAATAGAAATATTAAGAAGATATGAAATATCTAGCTAGGCATATCTACTCAGGTACTATAAATTTTTTGACTGTCATTACACGTGTATGATCTACAAATCTAATTATTAAATAATAAAACGACTACGAGGTTCCTGTTGATTTAAAATACTTGAATTTAAAAAGTATTGTTTTAAATACTATAACAAATCGAATTGAAAGGTTAAAAACATTTCCAATGTATACATTGTAGTTCCATATTTTTATTAATGTCAGTATTTCAGCAATTATTTATTTATACTTTTACATAGTATACCTTTATATAAATTAAATATACATTTTACAAAAAAATATACAAAATGCTGCCCTGTTGGACGAAGTCCAATCCAACCCCAAATAAACTTGAAAAAGACCGCGCCAAACCACATTGCTTTAAATTTTAACCTTTATTCCAATTCCAGTAAAACCCCAAATTTTTTTAAAAACTTCGAAAGACCATTTGCCAAGAAGATGCGCCGCAAGAAACCAGAAAGTCAATAAAAATATAATTACAATACTAAAAACGATATTATACAATTAAAGAAAAAAAAATACAAAAAATTAATAAAGAAATACAGGGATGTATGGGGTCCCTTATTAAAATACTAAAACTAACTATATCTACGTTCAGGAAGTGTAGAAGCTTCCACCGTCATAAATTTTAAATATAATAACAATAATTTAGTTCTGAATATACATTTCAGTCAAGTAACCTTAAGCTTTTGGATTTCGAAGGCAGTTACGTCTGCCGCCCCCAAAGTTAGCTCACACGCACCAGTCATGCTCTGAAAGCAGAGCGATACCGAGGGCATGATATTGCTCCGTCCATAAGCTCTATGATCGTCTTGGTAACTTCGACGTCGCGCCTGTGACTAATTTAAACTAAAAATATGTTTAAATCCATAGCTTAACAATATACAGCCTTAAACATAAACAGATGTATAAAGTCCCTGAGTTAATAAAAATATATACAAAGGGATGTAGTCCCTATGTTAACAATAAAATTAAAATTAACCTTTATTCAACTAATGTTTATAAGAAAGAAGTCCGTTTTGAATTTTTGTAAGTCATACCTATTTCACCCAGTATTCTAATTGACTTGAAATTTGATCCTTACCGAGTCGTGTACGTATGAATATAGGACAATTTACAGGCAACGAATAGTACAGTTACTTAATAAAGTAAGGTAATTATTTAATCTAGCTAGGCAGGTTTTCTTGAGTCATCGCCTTATTAAATCAATTTATATTACACTATGAAACGGTATTGGCAGAATTCGCTACGGCAGTAAGTTGTTCGCCTCTTGCCAAGTGCTGGATATTGTTTGAAGTGAATGCTTACCCTCTGGCGAGGTTGAGGCAGTAGTGCCGGCAAGGGCGCGCGGCGAGCCCTCGGCAGCGCGCGCAGCCGGCGGCGCGCAGCAGACGCGGCGCGCACGCGGCGGCGGCGCGCGCGCTCGCCCGCTCGCCGCCCGCCAGCGCGCCCGCGCCCGCGCCCAGCGCCAGCAGCAGCGCGCGCGCGCGCCGCCACCGACTTCGACAGCGTCGCGCCGACCTGCACACACAAACCTGCTTTCAAATACCATTCCCGCAAACCGTGATAATTTCCCAACTGATGTATCGTAAGGAAATACGTCGATGCGTAGATGATTTTATCCTCACCTGTTGTGGCACCTCTCCGAAAGGCTGCACGGCGTCGTAGGCGTCCTTCAAGCACACCTCGTAGTCGGCGGTGAATTGCTTCGTGTCAAGTCGCAATATGTTGTGATAAGCCAGGGGAAATATATCCCTAAAGAAGTTTCTGGTGGTGGCGGCGAGGTCGCGCGGCGGGTCGGCGAGCAGCGGCGCGGCCGCGGGCCCGGGCGCCGGCCGCAGCGCGGCGCGCACCTCCCCGTACAGCGCCGCCAGCGGGCCGTGCGCGCGCGCGCGCCGCCTGCGCGCGGTACACTTGCGCAAACAAAACCGCACTTTTGTTTTGCGACTGATGTGAAAGCGCCGTTAGGTGTTCTGTGCCAAACAAAAACATCACATTATTTAAAGAAGAGTCGAATTTATTCATACCTACTCGTACTAAGTAACTAAACTTTAAGTGTTCTGTGCGATTGCTTTAATTTTAAGTATTTTAACACCGAATCGTTTTTTATTCTGCTGATTTTTTCATATTAAATTAAAAGAAAAGCAAAGCTTCCAATTTCATCAAATAGTAGGTAAATATTCGAAACCACGCACGCATACCTAATACCGCTTCTTGACATTGCAGTGTGGGCTCGGTGCAGTACAGTACAGCACGTTCGGTAAAAAATGACGAAGTAATTCTTTACCATGCCCCTGTATTTAATTAAGTGCGCCCATTCCGAACTACGCGGGATACCCACAGGATACCCGCCCTGCGCCTACCAAGGAGGGCTCGTTGAAATACAGGTGCGCGGTAATGAATATTTTTATTACCGATCTAATACCGCGACACCACAGAATAAATCAAAAAGTACAAGTAGCGACGCCTTAAAAATTCTACATAGAAAACGAATGGAATGTCATTCTATTTCCATTTGAGTTAGTAATTTTCCTTGTGAATCAGTTAATAATTAATAACTTTGAAAATATTAACGCCACCGACGATTGCACAAGTTATAAGTACCAAGAACTTAAAAATACATAATTTAGTAAACTGGTACTTGATTAAAATTCCTTTCCTATTTTTTTTGTAAGTAAACGAATGTAGGTAGATTTAAATTCCGTGATAAGAATATATTTGAACCAGATTAAGAAACATTTGAACAGAATAGAGTAAATAGATAATGTAAGTAAAGTAATGAGCAAGCAAACATCCCCGGGAGTGTTGCGGCGGCGGCGGCGCCTGCGCGCGTGCGCTATCTCGCGGCCCGAGGGCTCAACGCCTTCCGACATTCCTGTGTCAACCAACAAATGTCACGAATATTGCACTACTGTTACAATTTCGGCTACTTTTTTAAATACTTAATTTTTTTTCTACTCGTACAACCACTATCAGTGATTTACTTAATCACGAACACTTAATGAATATAAGAACATACAGGGATGGAAACACGGAATCAAATAGACGATGAAAGTAAACCTGACGAGGCTGCTCTATTCCAGTGTTATAGTGTTAATATTAGGTACAGCTACATTTATTAAACAAAAATCTAAAATAATCCGAATCTGAGGTTTTCATTCAATGCCTGTTTTGCTAACATTCTGTGAACTGGAATGATTACTTCGGTTGGCTGCATAACTAAACTGAACAAAACGAGTTTTGTATAGCGAGGCGAAAGTTTCTACTAAGCTGAACTCCGCATACTTATTAGGTACGTACAAAGTTTTGTTATACAGGATTTTCCTATCTGGTGATTTTTCATATTATTCATTCTATTTATTTTTTAATTTATCAAACTTTTATGTTACTTGCCATGCACGTGTAAATTTATTTGTGACTTCGCCATACGCCACTGAGCACAGAATGTAGAGTTTAAGAATATGATATATGTAATACCCTAGAGGTAAATGTAGTGTATGTTATATAATTTGTTTATTTTAAATAAAATACTTTTGATTTTTCTTTTCAGACACAAGAGGGTGTAGGGCGAAAGGGGGGAACGGGTACGAGACCTCCAGACGCCCTTCTTCCTGCGCATAGCTCGTCGGCCCGTCGCTAATCTTCAAGGATCAGCGACTCGATACCTAAATATTGCTTCACCTTATGTCGCGCAGTACTTGTACTTATAGTGCTAGCGGTAGACCCCGAAATTCAGTAAAAAGCTGCACATGGTGTTTAAAAGCATGAAAATCAGAACGATTGATCTTTAAGCAATACGAATCAATTTGTCCCGTAGCACGAAAAAAAAACAAAAGGAGAGGAGTTATGACGTCATCTTATCTTGTACGGGAAAAAAAAATTGTTCTGAAACCTATCGTGTATGGTATCTAATGAAAGGTCTTAAAGCAGATTCTAAAAATATATCACATTATTATATTTCAATCACTTGTTTTTAATTATAATTAAAATCATTTTCAAAACATACTTACTTACCAAGTTTGGGCTCCTCCAGATATGATACGGTTAAATCATTATTTGTAAAATATACCTAAAATTATATGTAGGTACCTAATAGCCTCATATCCAACCCCAAGAAAGCAATTTAGAAAATATTTACATTAGACAGAGAGACAATACTTTTGGTTGTAACTTAAATTTAGAATAAATAATAAAGGATTGTAAAAATCTTGCTTGTTTTATTTCATTTTTTTAAATGCCATACGAATACAAAGTAGAAAAAAAATACTTCGTTTTGTTTAGCATTAGAAAAAGGGTAAACAATCTTGACGAGTCTTTTATTCAAATTCAAAATACAAATTCAAATCATTTATTCAGTAAATAGGCGGCAATGGGCACTTTTACACGTCATTTTTTAAACTACCAGCGCTTTCGGAAATACCATCATTGCCAAGAAGAATGCGCCGCAAGAAACTTGGTAGAAACACTTAAAGTCTAAAGTCTACAGTATACAATTAAAGAAAAAATACAAAATAATAATAATACAGGGATGTATGGGGTCGCTTAGTTAAAAAACTAAACACTAACTTTATCTACGTTCAGTGGAAGTGTAGAATGCTTCCACCGTCATAAATTAAAAAAATATTAATAATAATAATTCTGAAATATACATTTCAGGTCAAGTAACCATTACCCTTTTGGATTCTGAAGGCAAGCTCGCGTCTGCCGCCCCCAAAGTTAGCTCAAACGCACTCATGTCATGCTCTGAAAGCAGAGCGGTACCTACCGAGGACATGGTATTGCTTCCGTTCCCATAAGCTCTATGGGATCGTCTTGGGAACTTCGACGTCGCGAGCCTGTGACTAGAAATTAAACTAAAAATATACAACTTTAAAATCCATAAGCTTAACAATATACAGCCTTAAATATAGCAAGGGGATGTATAAAGTCCCTGATTTAATAAAAAAAAAACCTAATCTAAATAATTCAGAGATGTATATAGTTTCTAAATGTCAAAGTAAACTAATTAAATTAATTAAATTGTACAATCTTCAGAGGTGTATAAAGCCTCCAATGTCAAAAATTAATAATGATTATTAAAATAAAGAGATTGAGATGTATAAGGTCTCCAAATGTCAATCAAATAAATATTTTTAAATTAATTTCTGCAACTATTATAAAACTTAAAAAAACAGTAGGTAACTATTACTTATGATACCAAAAGCATGTAAATGATCATATGTCATTTCTAATTGTTACATTTTTGCTGTGATTTATTATTCAAGTGTTTTTCAATAATAAAAAGAGACGTCAAGATCGCTTTCCTTCTTTCTAATGCTAAAAAAAAACAAGTATAGATAGAAACCAATTACATAAATATAGACGTACCACCAGCAAAACAAAACAACAGTAAGTAAATATGTATTTTAGTTTTAAGTAATAACAAAGAGTCGGTTACACGTGCCAACTTAATTAAATAGATACTTCACGGGAACATACTCGTAATGTACGACCACGTAGGCGAACCAGGCTACGGCTTTCCGTTCGTGAACGTTTTCTCGAAATACCGCCTCGATTGTCATGTCACGTTATCCCAACCAATGAGCCTCCTTAACAACCCTAATCATACCCACAAAGCTTTTGACGAAACATGACTATTGTTTGCGATTCCATTAATTTTATATACGAAGCATTATATGAATACGATTTGAAAGTACTTATACCATGACAAGGGACAAGGTAAATTATTTTTCACCTCAGCACCTCAAACAGGCAGGTTTTGCTATGAGAAATCAGTGAGCAAAATCGCATTTTGCTCACTCCGTGAGACAAAGTAACTTTTTAATTATTTTTTTTTAATGCTGAGTACAGTGTAGGGTCTACTCACTGAATTCCAAATACTTGAAATTTACTTTGATCTGTCACTTTCAATTCAACACGAAAAAAGCAAGAGATAGGATTAAATTTGTCGATTACAAACTTAAATTAAATTTTTGGTATTAAAAATATATCGAAATATTTCCAAAATGTAAATTTTCCCGATCTTTTAATAAAGTATGCAACCTCGTTGCACGAAAGCCGCTTCTCTTGTTTTTTTTTTATAAAAGAATTCCGTATACTGCCTCTACAGTATAATTATTATTTGTTAAATTTAATGATTTTTAACAAATCTATTTATGTTTATGTAATAGAAATCTTAATAAAAATCATATTTAAAGGTTTAATTGTTCAACCTTTCAATTACCCGAGATGAGGCTTTTTGCAGTATTAAAAAATAAGTGTGACATTAGTACAGTAAGTTAAGATTGCATGTTATGAGTATGCGATTTGTATTGTAGCTACTGGACTCTTTTTATGGTTTTAAATGTAATTATTATATTTGATAATAATCGGATTCTATTTTAAAAAAATGTGTTTGTTTTGTAAACAGGTTTTATTCTTATGTTACATTTAAATTATGTTCTCGCTGCTGAGATGAAAAATTGTATGTGTCACACGAGACCAAAGTTTTTTTGCATCTCGTGTATTTCAATCCCTTGCTGATCTCAGGATTCTAACCTAGAATCACTCGCTAACGCTCGTGATTCAATTATAGAATCCTTCGCTTACTGGGGATTGAAAATCAACACTCACAACAACAAACAACTTTGCTCTCTTGTTGCACAAATAGCTATTTCACCTCAGCACCTCAAACAGGCAGGTTTTGCTATGAGAAATCAGTGAGCAAAATCGCACATTTTGCTCACTCCGTGAGACAAGTAACTTTTTTAATTATTTTTTTTTAAATGCTGAGTACAGTGTTGGGTCTACTCACTGAATTCCAAATATTCAAATATTTACTTTGATCTGTCATTTCACTTCAACTCGAAAAAAGCAAGAGATAGGATCAAATTTGTCGATTACAAACTTAAATTAATGTTTGGTATTAAAATATATCGAAATATTTCCAAAATGTAAATTTTCCCGATCTTTTAATAAAATATGCAACCTCGTTGCACGAAAGCCGCTTCTCTTGTTTTTTTTATAAAAGAATTCCGTATACTGCCTCTACAGTATAATTATTATTTGTTAAATTGAATGATTTTTTAACAAATCTATTTATGTTTATGTAATAGAAATCTTAATAAAAATCATATTTAAAGGTTAATTGTTCAACCTTTCAATTACCCGAGATGAGGCTTTTTGCAGTATTAAAAATAAGTGTGACATTAGTACAAGAAGTTAAGATTGCATGTTATGAGTATGCGATTGTATTGTAGCTACTGGACTCTTTTTATGGTTTTAAATGTAATTATTATATTTGATAATAATCGGATTCTATTTTAAAAATGTGTTTGTTTTGTAAACAGGTTTTATTCTTATGTTACATTTAAATTATGTTCTCGCTGCTGAGATGAAAAATTGTATGTGTCACACGAGACCAAAGTTTTTTGCATCTCGTGTATTCAATCCCTGCTGATCTCAGGATTCTAACCTAGAATCACTCGCTAACGCTCGTGATTCAATTATAGAATCCTTCGCTTACTCGGGATTCAAAATCAACACTCGCAACAAAAAACAACTTTGCTCTCTTGTTGCACAAATAACTATTAGTGGCGTAATGAGGGTCGGCCCAGGTTCGCGGGGCTTCGGCCTATGCGAACACGACACTCACTTTCGTCCCCCTCTGATCTAACCGGGGGTTGCAAGTGGTCTTCATTGTTCTATGTACTATGGAATGCTTGGAGCAGAGGTCGTCGCCCCTGTCGGGAGTACATATGTTGCATTCACCACACTAGTAACAAAATGCACCGCAATATTACCTACCATGAAAAAAACTTTCTAAAAACCTCCTTTATCAACTCATCCAGAATTCATTTTCAAGGAGCAAATAAAGCAAGTTAATAAAACAAGGTTTTCTACAATTTACCATTCTGCAAATCAACACTAATTGTAGCCCGTAAGAATGCTTAAAAGTGGCTCACGTTGCTCAAGACCTAAATCCATTATCACACTGTAACTGTGCCGTCTGTCGTTCCCCTGCTCGCGCCGTCCGCTAGCAGCCCGTGTGATACAGCTCGTTATCGTCTCTTATTCTACAATTACTGGCCAGAATAGGTTGGTAATTACTGCATGCACGCATGCAACGGCCCGCTGCGACTGGATAACGTGGTTAGTTAGTGGCAAAGTATTTTTTGCAGCAAACATATTAATATAATTTCGAAAGACTGTTGTGACCTTTTCAGGCTATAACTGATGAGCTGATTTGAGTAAAAATTGTTATGAAGATAGTTTGACACACTGAGATGGTACAATAGATTTTATCTCGGAAAATTGGATAGCTCCTGCGAACAGTGTCTCTGTTTCAGCTTGGGAAAAGTATTAGAACTCTGATAGTGTAACATAAAAAAATCGTGACCGGTTTCAAAATTCCTAGTAACGGTACCAACTGTTGTACGTACTTTTTAGTTCGTAAATACCTACCAACTTAATTGATGCTAGTAGCGAAGGTTAAATCGTTGCAATTAAATATCATTATAATTGCATGCTCTAGCACCAATGCGTATTTATAACAGGTTATTTATTTCAGTCTTTGGATTTTATGAGACTTAAGTGCAAATTTCGCAATAATGTTGAATTGATTATTTTTGTTCAACTACTTCAATGAGTCATGCATGGAATGGCATGAATTAGTTCTAATAAACAAATAAATGTTTGTTAGAACTAATTCAATTACTTAGGACGCTGTGTAGTCCATGGGCAAGCCTACCAATCCTAAATCCTAGGTACCAATGTTATAAATGTGCGAAAGTTTGTAAGTTAAGTGCGCGCGTGCGTTCGCGTGTGTTTGTTATTTTTACTAAAACTATGGCCTGATTTGGATGAATTTTAGTACGTAGAGCTTGACGTCTAGAATAAAATATACATTCTTTTTATCCCGATATGCCCACAGCACGCGGTTTTCCTTTTATAAATACATGATTTTTTCGACTTTTTAAATCTCATGGTTTAGCCCCCTGTTCAACCTATCCTTACCACTATATCCCCGCTGATAGAGATACGTAGAATATTTTTCCATTCTTTCCTACCGGTAGGGATAGATGGAAATAATATGTCGACTTATCCCTCCCAGCCCCCACCGGTATCGCGGTAGGGACATGCGATTTTTTTTCCAACCACCCATATTAGGTGACCGTGTGGTAGGGACTTGTGGAATATTTTCCAATCATCCATACTAAGTGCCCGCCTGGTAGGGACTTGTGGAATATTTTCCAAATATCCATACTAAGTGCCCGCCTGGTAGGGATTTGTGGATTTTTTTCCAACCATCCATACTAGCTGACCATGTGGCAGGGACTTGTAGATTTTTTTACAACCATCCATACTAGCTGGCTGCCAGGTAGGGACTTGTGGATATTTTCCAACCATCCAAACCGACTTCCAGGCGATTCTCAGAACGTTTTTTAATAAAATAACAGAAACAAAACGGTCAGCTAGTATAGATGGTAGGAAAAAATCCACAAGTCCCTACCCCACGGTCAGTTAGTATAGATGGTTGGAAAAAAAATCACAAGTCCCTACCAGGCGGGCACTTAGTATGGATGGTTGGAAAAAAATCCATAAGTCCCTACCAAATGGTCAGCTAGTATGGATGGTTGGAAAAAAGTCCACTGAGTCCCTACCACACGGTCAGCTAGTATGGATTGGTGGAAAAAAATCCACATGTCCCTACCGCCGTGGATTTTAGTACGAGAGAAATACATGAAATAATATCTCTACCGGTGGAGAAGAAAGGAAAAATATTCCACATATCTCTATCAGGGGGGATACAGCGGTAGGAATAGGTGAAACAGGGGGGTTTAGTTTGTGTAGACAAGAAAAAAAACATCCCCATCTTTATCTAATTTACGCTAATAACCTAACAAAAAGTTGGAAAACCCTCGACTTTGTCACTTCAAAGTTCAATATCTCAAAAACGGTTTAACCGATTTTATTGAAACCTATCTAAGAACCATCGCTAAAAACCGGATTTCACATAAAAAAACCGCATTCAAATCGGTCCACCCGTTTAAGAGCTACGGTGCCACAGACACACAGACAGACCCACACACACACACACATACACACACACACAGACACACATAGCGGTCAAACTTATAACACCCCTCTTTTTGCGTCGGGGGTTAAAAATATTTTTCCCTAAATTTAATTTTACTGCTTTGTCGAGGTAGTTAAGGTAGTTAGTCGGCCTAGCGCAAACTACGCAAAGGCGCAGACATAGTGAACCTAGTATACCTACCTAGGAGTTTCTTTTAGAACCACGGAACCCAAAAAGGCTTAAATTAAATAAGTACCTAGTGTAATAAATTATGTTCATTTTGATGTATTGCGTGTATGGATCTCGTGGTCGAAAACAAGGATAAATCATGATTCGGGACTTTGAGGCCTGTGTCGCATCATTCGTTATTTGTTTATATTATGTATTATCATATTTCTGTAAGTATGTGCTTAAATTTTAGTTAGTAGCTTTAGTATATAACATTTTAGTAGGCATAAAGCCTATAAAGCCCATTGTAATTAAATAATTTAAGACCGTTCCAGACGGACTGCATTTCAACTCCAACGTTACTGCTAACTGCCCACCGTCCACTGGCCAATACATACATTTTCCATAGCTAACTAGTCGGTCAAACTAAACGCAAACTGCTCGCTAGCAGAGATTGAAGTGTGAATTCAGTCCGTCTGTGACTGTGAGTCGTAGAAAAGACATGAAAAAGGAACTGAAATTTTGTCATATAAAATACTCGTAGTTGCTTTAAGAGTTTTACCACAGAATAAGTAATAGTACAAGTAGTTTTACCGAGTTTTACGCCAAAAATGTACACCTAAATATTAGAATGTGGCGCTCTCATAAAATGTATACTTCTACGTCGCATTACATGCCCGTTCTTATAGCATTTATATCCTAAATCAAATCAAAAATAGCAGGCAATTTAATTATCCCCACGCACAAATCGCACAGCCATAAATTAAAAATAAATTAATCAACAACAGTAATAAAAATCCTTCACATTCGCGCTTAATCAAGTAGGTAAACTCGCTTATAAGCAAAGAATAGGCAGTAAATGGACGTACAGTCATCTGCATTAATATCTGCCACAGCGGAGCGTGCAAAAATATCCGACATATCTTAGAGATAGAGTCGTATCAGATACATATTTAGGCACGCGTTGTTGAGTCAGATATGTGTAAGTGACCGTACTATCGACCAAAAACCGTGATCCATTGTTGAGACTTAACACAGAAAATCATAGCGACATCGTACCTATTGTTTGATGCGAGAATGTGCTACGATGGATCACAAATCAAATGCTTAAATAGCACTTAGCAGGATTCAGCACATCAGCATTAATAGCACGCGGCCAGTAGGCGCGTGTTACTAGTGTGGAGTAGGGTAGGGAAGTGAGGCAGTGAGGTAGCACCTTGCAAGGTGTTGTGGGTGGAGAGCAGCAGCGCGGCAACGGGGCGCGTGGCGGCGGCGGCGCGCGCGGCGGCGGCGCGCTGCAGCGCCGCGGCCAGCCGCGCCTCGCGGCCCCGCCCGCAGCACGAGCCTCCGCACACCTCGCCTGCAACAATAAAACAACACAGTCAATACCTTCGCTTTCATTTACAGATCTATCTGACACTGTTCATATTTTTTTGAAGAACGGTCTTAGCCATGACGCCGAGGTAGATATACGTATCTACAGACCTAATAACTTAAAAGAGCGCGGTATAAGTATATACGTACTTTCGCGGCATCTAGTGATTTGTTTACGGAAGCAAATGCCTCGGTTAGGGCCATAGTCATACTAACTAAGCCCAGGAAACAGTGTCTAATGTGTCTAAAATGACTAAAGACATAGACGTCTAATCTCAAAGTATAAAATCGAGGGTGTCTGAATGATGCGCGGGGCAGGGTGCACCTGGCATGGCAAGCGTAAGCGCTGGTTGGCGTACGCGACTGCCATATGCACTGAAATTAACGGTCAGCGGAGGTCCATATCAATAAACCTTTGGAAGCGGAGGACCAAGACAAACAAATTGTAGTTCGTCACTTAATCAAAGACTAGGCTAGACTATAAAAAATACTTATATGAAGGTAGGACACTTTATTTAATTTGACACATTCATTATGGCATCAATTTTACTACCTACCGTGATAACGAAATATTTATTTCTGTTTGAAGGGTAGTTACCTATGAATTAGTCTTAGGATATTATTTTTATATTAAAGAGGTTAATAATAAATAAATAATACCTAATTAGATTCTTCTATGGTTTCTTTTAGAAGGTCAGGCAGGTATGTCAATCCAGCTTAATAAAGCGTTACAGAATCTTCCTAGTCTTAAACAGTTAGAGTAATATTACGTATGAAATTATAAAAGTACTCTTTGTCTTTATGTCAAGTCCTAGAACTACTTACTGATACACTGATTAGAAGCTTTAAATAAAAAAAACCGGCCAAGAGCGTGTCGGACACACCCAAAATAGGGTTCCGTAGCCATTACGAAAAAATTAAGTAATATTTTTCTAAGGATTTCGTATTTTATACGGAATCTTCCAAGTTTAGGTATATTTTATACCTTAGGCTGCTATTTACTCATAAACTACTAATAATTCTTAAGCAAACTTAGCCGTTATAGTTTTCCTTGAAAGTTTAATATACTCACTACAATCCTGAATTTTTTCATATTTTTCTTCCCACCGGTTTAGATTTTAGAGGGGGGGACGCTCGATTTTAATGAAAATTTGCACTTTAAAGTTGAATATTTCGCAAAAAAATCACTGAACCGAAAAATCGTCTTAGCAAACCCCTAATGGTTTTAAAAGAACTATCCAACAATACCCCACAATACAGGGTTGGATGAGAAAAAAAATCACCCCCACTTTACGTCTATGGGAGGAACCCTAAAAAATTTTTATTAAAAATTTTAATTGTACTATTTTGTCGGCATGGTTTAATTATATATCCGTGCAAAATTACAGCTTTCTAGCATTGATAGTCCCTGAGCAAAGCCGCGGACGGACAGACACAGACAGACAGACAGACAGACATGGCGAAACTATAAGGGTTCCGTTTTTGCCATTTTGGCTCCGGAACCCTAAAAAGGACAAATGCTGGTAGAGCTTAGTGTTCAATGTAATTTTAAATTATAGCAACGCTTTAATTTTTTGTTTGCTTATCGTCAAGACTGATACTGAACTGTCAGGGCCAGTGCACATTTGACGAAGCACGCCAGAGCGAATTTAAACACAGTCAATACATTTTCGCCTTTGCGTACGTTGAAACAGAGCCGCCAATTCAATGAGCTATGTTTCGTATTGAGACGCTCGGATGGTCTCGAGGACTAGTAGGTATGTAGTTGTGTAAATTAATCCATAATATGTTGATAGTGAATAAATAATGCACGGTGGCAGCGCCTCGTCAAACGTGCGCTGCCATTACCTACGTATGGAGAATGCTCGTCCTCAACTGTAGAGTCGGTGAAATTTAGGGAGCAAACGTCGCAGAACTAGGTGAACAGAGTTTTTTTTTCACTCAATCAAGATGTCGGTCTTACAGCACAGCAGAACCAGAACTTATAGGTGGTTTGCGATTTATCTTGTGGCAGCCGTTGTGTCGCGAGAGCTGTGGCACGACGCAGCTCGCAGGCGAAAGGCCGCGCGAGTGCTCGCGACACTTCCGCTGTCCCGCGTCTGATGTCCATTTTGGACGGCTTCCAAGATTGAAAGTTGTGATTATGCGAGAAAGCTTATTGGTAACGAAATAGATGGGTGAGAAGGCCTGCTAGTGTTAGTACTCGTACTCGTAAGTTACTATTGAGCATGGGCAGTAAGCTGCCGCAGTTTCATTGCAGTTGGCACAACTGCACGTTGGCTGTGAATGAAATGTAGGGCAGTTGGTTGTTTTTTTAATGATTTGTGCCACGCTGTAGTTATATGAAACAGCTGGGTGAATTTTTAGAGCAACTTTTTTGGCCGTCCCAAGTCAATTAAAAATAAACTACTTAATAAAATAATACCACACATTTTTATATACGTTGTATACAATACAATAGAGGAGGTTTAACATGATAAACATTGTTGACTTCAATTTTCAATTTTCAATTAAAAATATCACACACTTTGAAACACTAACTGCATTAAGTATGTGAGGCCTGTCCCACACGCGGTTTTGTTGAATCAATTGAGCATAACTTTGTGTCCAGGAGTCATTTTCCTAAAAAATATACATCAAAATGAAGCTAATCAAATAACGCATTATATTATAATCTTTTCATAATAAAAACATTTAATATAAAAATAGGTTGATAATTTTGTGATTGTCCCACGTCTAGCTACCAATATCACTTCGCGCAAATACTTGCTGTTATCTTAATGGTGAAGGATCATATCGCTATGTTCGCATTTTTATGGAAAAGTAAATTACTTAGTTGTGCTTTAGTTAGTTATCACGCAGAGTGACCTTTAACTACCGAATTTCGTGTGCCTTTCAGGAAAAGTCTTTCGCGCGATGTCTTTTGGTCATCTTAAAAGTAATTTCCGTGGCTTCCCGTTGTGCGATATACAATGATTTTAATTAAATGTTTCTTTTTTTTGTTTATTAGTTGACTTAGTTCTTATTTCACAGAATAGAGGTAATAGTAGGTACTCTTGTATATAAGTTTAGCAGTAATCGCAAAAATACTTCGTTCTCGTAATCTTCGGTGCCGTAATTCCGGTGGCATTTTTGTCCACCGAAATTACAGATATGGCAGCGGAATTACTAATTAGGCTCATTATGATTGAATCTAACGGTCGTTTAATGTTAAACTCACTACAGATAGATTATGCTCATTACTAGTTCAAAAGCATGCTATTAATGAGCAATTACTATCGTGATACTAGCGTGTATGTTTATGACGTGCTTAATTAGCCATGGTTTTTAGTGGCATGCTGGCTATATATATGGATCACCCTGCTATCTTTGAGTGTACTACCTGAGGCGGGGATGGAAGGACGAATGATAATATCAAGTATGAACGCGTCTGCTCAGTGAGCAGTGGACTGCAGAATATCTATTGTACAAAATAAGTAAACAAACAAAATTGACAAACATTACATAACATAAAGACTTATGAGAAAACATTAAAGACAAAAAAATCAAAACTAATCAATGGCCTGGGCAGGCATGTGCACTGCTGGTCTTGGATCAGTCCATCCGATGGATCGGAATTTATGATGTGTGCTTTGAATGCACATACCTGTGGCTCATATAACAGACATTATGATTAATGAACATGCTAGTATATGTCTGTCGTTTACAGTAGGTGCAAGTGCGACTTCGCAGTTCACAAATTATGAATTTTGAAAGGTCAAGCGAATCGATTTCGCATTCGATTTATTTTGATCGAACCTACATAACTTTAATTCATTGCTTTATTAATATATCTATAGACAAATATGTACATGTATATAAAATAAATTAGAGTTACGTACATAAATCATAGTAATAGTTCGTAATTTCAAACTAATTTCCTATGTAATTAATAAAGACGTAATTTCGCTGTCACTATCGTAATTTCGGTGGGGACTTTTTTTTCAATATCGCATAGCTACTTAGTTAGGTAGGTATTGAATTTAAATATGTGCCATTTGTATCATTGAAATCCTAATCCGAAGGAGTATCTCAACGAGTGATTATTTTCACCAAAAGTAAAAAAAAAATGACCACCGAAATTACGTAAAAATATATTTAAAATAGGGGCCTTTTTTAGATTTATATTAGTTTTTAATTATTATTATTAAGTTTTTATTTTTTAAATCATTTAGTAAAAATAAATAAATATAGGTTTAAAAATTCACCCAGCTAACGTTTTTATCAAGATGTATTAGTTAAAAGCTTGGTTCTACACGTTGCATTCATTCGTCAGTATAGATAATAAGACTTCATCAGGGTTAATGCTAGGTAATGATAGGTATGTTTCATTAAATATTACTTCTGCTCAAAAACAACATTTAATCGAGTATACTTTTTAATAAAATATAATTATTTTCAGACATAAAGTAGTAAAACCTTAAAAAACCGTGAGATAAAGTATTGGATTGGTAAATTTTGGCACAGAACACAGCGAGCAGCGTTGACCGCGCCGGCACGTCCCGGGTTCAAGGCTGCGGCGGCGGTGTGACAAACCAATCACACGGACTACAAATATCTCGCGCGAACTGGTTGCGCGAGCGCCGCGTGCACAATGACCTGCCCTGCCGCCGCGAGAGCTGCCTACCTGCTGCTTACTTATACCGACACCGCTGCAACTTTATATCTACCGTATGATGTACCTAACACCAGCAGTCTAACTAACCACCAGTCATCGACACTACGATACCACGTTCGATGGGATGTAATTGTCTAGTGGCCCGATGACTCATGACTCAGACCAACCAATAATTATCATCGTTATCGTATTTGGAAAATTATGGTTCGTTACGGGGTCGTGCTACGAATGACTGTGATTATTTAGAAGATTTGAAGCAGATCGAGGAAGGCGGCTGCGGTCGTGCGGAGCCGGCCCGGCTGCTGGTGCGAGCGTAATTACTGTGCAGTAGGTATCGAGCGCAGCCGCAGCTGGCACCAAGGCCGCGGCCTCAGACCGGCCGGTGCCGCGCCGCCGACCTGCCTCGCTCCACCACAACACAACACGTGCTCCTCTTTTTCTTTCCTACGTTTGTTCCCAACTCAGGACATTCTATTAAGTTCATTCAATTTGTCATCAGCTCTAATTATTATACTTAGGATGATATTTAACGAGAAATTATTGTATATCTTTACATCGTAGAAAGAACAACACAGAAACGTCAACAATGATTGAAATTGCAGTCAGCGCGGAAGCAGTCAGCGCGGAACCCTTGTACCGTACCCAATGGCAGCGGCGCGCCCACGGTGTGCCGGGCGGCGCGTGGGCTCTCGACTCGACGCGACGACCTTATGCATTTACTCATCGTTGTCTTTAAACCGCCATGAAATTAAAATAGAACATCGACAGCATCCGCTATTTATTATGTTTACGATTTTTAAATTATGTCGTGGTAAACCTGATGTTATCTGCATTTTTGTGATGGATACGATAAACACCCACTGCCCTTGCCCAGTTGTTGCCACAGATTAAGTTTATAGCGCGTTTGCACCCCATCCAATTAATTATTAATTGTAAACATAAGTAGTAAGATTATCACATAATGTAAGGAAAATGAACTATTCCATACCTTGACAAGCTCGTGTGTGCACTCAGAGAACCTTGTCGCAGCTAACATTAGCCATGCTTATAAAACAATCTTGATCAGATCAGGCAGCAGGGGCTCCCTGCGACAGGGCTCTACCAAGGGATCACACGCGAACTTGTCAAGGTATAGTCGAGTAAATATGAACTTTCGTTTATCTTTAACTGCTAGCGCTAGGAGCGGAGGTGTAAGGTAAAAACATCATTTTTTTTTTATTAGAAGTGTGATAAGGACAGTGAAATAAGGATAACTGGTCATGGTCACCTGTGACGTTTCTTCCCCAGATATCAGTTTCATGAACAGAGACCAGGTGTGCAAGGCAAGCATTCAGGAGCAACTACATAATGCAGATATAAATAACACCGGCTTCGCTATCTCAGATTTTTAAAACAGACGTATGTACCTACGTAATACCAAATTTCGTGTTTTGTTTCGTTGGTTTCTTTGTTAGCGAAACAATATATTTTCAAACATTTGGTGAATAAAATGGTGGTTAATGCAGTAAGTAAATGGTGTCGACGTTCTCTCGTTAGATGTTGTCTACCTATGTAGGTACCATCAGCCAAATATGTGGTGTACCACCCTAAAGTTGAAAATCGTTTGCACGTCATAACATAAAACAATAATGCCAATAGACGTGTCTGTCAACTTGATAGTTCGACTTAAGCGACATATTCATTTGATAGGAACTTGTTTAAAAATTGATAGACCACTTATTGGGCTGATGGTACTTGTGAAGGCGGTGCCTACGCCACGTGCGTATCTTGGTTTAGCTGTCGGTACTTCAGCAGAACGGCGTAACGTAAATAACACGGAGATAAATCAGTCATCGGTAAACTGAATTACTGGCACGGACAGTGTGCTTTGGCCAAGAAAATGGGTTTTATATTTGTTAGACATTATTGTAAGGTTAATATAAGGTAGGTACGCCTACATCTACATTTACTTCGGGTGTCGTTTATACAATACATATCTACACGGAAAGTTTTAAGTCACAATATATGTATAGTAAGTACCTAAATCTGTATATAATTTGTAATAAGTGTGCGTCTTTTATTGGTCGTTGCTGTCAAACTATGGGAATATACAATTTATATCACAATGGCATATACAATACGAGTAAATATCATTTAATAAATTATTGTACTTTATTATACAATGGAGCCTAGCTTGCATACTCATATCATACCTATTATATACAGTCAAGGAAACTAATTCACGTACCAGGACTACCAGGATGGAACTTTTTCTTATTCAATTTCGCTATGATTTCTTTGGCAGATGTATGGCATATCAACATAACATTAGGAGCACAAAGGTTCCACCCTGGTACCTACGTAATTCAGCTCCTTCGACTGTACATGACAGTTACTTGTACTGTACATGTACATACCCTATCCACATTTCCCATTTACATGTACCTACTCGTATGTGGTTGCCTGGTTTTAACTTCCAGTTTCCATTTCATTATTAGAACAAGGTTTAAAAGTTATTGACGCTCATTAACAATTTGATAGGTACATGTATTTTTTCATTTACTATTACTCCTAATTTTAAATTTAATTATAATTTTCTAGGTAAGAAAAAAGTAAATATGAAGAATATTAATTAAATCAATTTCATTCTCATATTTTATTATCTTTTGCCCGCAATTTCGTTCACATACATATGTAGTAAAATTTACTTTTTATATTTACTTTATTAAAGTATCTCCATCCATCCATCCCAGCCTATATACGTCCCACTGATGGGCACAGGCCTCCTCTCAGAACAAGAGGGCTTGGTCCATAGTTCTCACGCGAGCCCTGTGCGGATTGGGAACTTCACACGCACCATTGAATTGCTTCTCAGGTTTTTGCAGGTTTTCTCGCGATGTTTTCATTCACCGCAAAGCTCGTGGTAAATTTCAAATGTAATTCCGCACCTTAATTATTAAAGTATCTACATACTTGTACTTATTTACTAAATATGCTCTAAATTGCTGACAATTATAATATTGTTAGAAATGTTAACAGTCTGAACTTTAGTTTGTTAATTAAATTAATGTCATGGTTAAGTTACAGAAATACGTTACTTTAACCTGACTTAAAAAGCCTTTCTGCCGGTAACACACTGTCGATCAACGTAATAGGCATGTTATTTCCATTAACTTCCGTTGAATAAGCAGGGTAGCAAGGTAACTTTCCTAGATAGCAAAGTTAGCTGAAGTTTACCTGACGAGAATAATAACATTATACTCGTAAGCACACACACGGTCAGTGTACCTCACACATGTGTAAGACGATTGAATGCAGTTGACCCGGTTAGAAGTAGTACTTCAGACACCTGACACGAATGCATCCACTAATGTGGGCGACTGTGGCGATACGGAACCTCACCACCGAGACCTTTGCAGTTGGATAAAATGATCGATTCTTTCCGTCATTTATTTTCAAGATCTTTTTTATCTTACCAAATAATGTGTTTGCCGAAATACAAAAGTTTTTTCTCAAATATCCAAAGGAGCACGAAATCAGGATCTGATGATTGGATCCTAAGGAAATCGCGGGAACTCTACTCTTTAAATATTGTAGGGACACAGACCTATGATCATTTAGATCTATTTAGTAGTAACTCGTGCATTTGCTCTTGAAAATCATCATTTGGTAAAGTGGAACTGATGATGAAGACCACATTTGACCAACGGAGCTAATACTCAATAACAAGTAGGTACTTCACGGGTTGAATTTCAATTAGTTTAACGCAGTTGCTAAGCAATTTATGCTCATCGTGATGCCTGTGGTGAAATGGAAAGGCTGGTGAAGCACCAGGACTCCTCAATAATGAACGTCTCTGCATCGGAAAAAGCAATCTTTCGTAAAAGGTGACGAGCAGTTGATATTAAACTATTGTATCTTAGATCATTTACACTAGAAAGCGTGAAAAAAAAATTATAACAAAAAATTTAACCGACTACAAAAAACCATAAAAATAATTTTCTACCAGTCTGAAGTCGGTGCCTCAGCACGAGCCACTGGGGTGGACATCTATAGTCATGTGTCTCACCTACGTACTATGTCTTAGGCTTCAATCACTCCTGCTGGCTCGTGCTGAGGCACCGACTTCAGACAGGTAGAAAATTATTTTCATGCATGGTTTCTTGTAGTCGGTCTAATTTTTTGTTGTATTTTTTTACAAGTTATGTTTTTGATGGTATACTGTTGACTCGGGCCAGACTTCTATACAAACTGACAATCGCCAATCGTTGTTTTCCCGCGTCCAGATCTAAGACTCGATCAGTCAATCGCCGCCTCACATGGCAACACCGTTTCGTAAACTTTGCATGTCAATGACCAATATTGATTATTCTACAGGTATATTATGTTTTCGCAGATTTGTTCAGTAAACAATACAATGTCTGTCTTTTCGTCGGTGTCGGCGTCGCGTCGTCGTCGTAGTCGGGGGTAGGTAAGGCGAGTACAGGCAGCGCCACACACACGGCACACAGCTACGACGGCAAGCCCATTGCGAAATTCATAAAATTGCAATGCGGCACTCCCTTAAGTACACCACTATTTGTTAGGGTTGTACTCGTAACAAAGGCGGATAAATTCATGATTTTTTAACATACTTAATAGGAAATCAAAAATATAAATAGGTATAGATAATCCGCAGAATGCCCGACCTGCAGTAGAACCTTTTCACAATAAACGTCTCAGTGAAATCCTTGATAAAAAGAATGATGGCTTACAATTTTAATTTTAAAGCCAGTATCTGTTCAAGATTGAACTCTGAACACGTCACTTTCTCGACGGTCACGTTCACAACACGAATAATATTAAAATAAAATCATTTAAAAGACACTTAATTTGCGTAGCAGGTTATCTCCTAACATAAAAAATAACGGAAAACAACGATCTGGTCGCTATAAAATAATTTTATTTTACCAATTATCTCGGAATACTATCGATAAATTTGTCCCAGAAGCTCACCCGCCCACGAGTGTTACCTAAAATATAATATAAAATGTAAATAAATGCTGTATTTTGTCTCCACTATTAATTATATGTGTAGCTTGAACACAATAGCTTTAAACAACTTCCACAAATGGAGCTAAGGTTTATGCTGCTGTTATGAGTAAGATTTAAAATTCCCTTACCTAAACCACTAACCTAAACGCAATTAGCGTGCTCCGCTTTTACCTAGTTTAAGTTTCTTAAGTTACTTTTAGTTTTTTTATTGTAATCGACCTTTTACTTTTATATTATTATATCAATAAATTATGTCATACCACAGAGTATATATGTCATACGTAAGAATAACTATTTCGTTACGGTTATCTCTAGCTTAGATAATATAAATAAATAAAGGACATTGTAAACGCGCAATTAAAGAAACGCTAAATAAATAATCAGTTATTTTCCTACTTTTTCTTGTACCTAATACCTACCTACCGATCTTGTTTTAAGTTTGTTTTGTTCCTCTGTTTTTATTTGAAACAAATTATTAACGTTTTTCTGTTAGGTTTTTATTTTGTTTAAATAAACAGAAATGGCATTATCAGACAGTAGTAGGATGTGAATAAGCCCTAGTTATAAGTAGGTGCAAATGTTCAAAACGTCGGTTTAAATACAAAGTTAATACTAAATACCTAGTTTACCGAGGTACGGGGACTTGATCTCGTACATTTTGTACAAGATTATGATATAGGAAACTTTTATTACATGATTTTTATTATAGGCATCAATTTACAGGGTATATGTTTTTTTCAAATAGACAAATTAGGAGTGCCTGCGTGTTTTGTTAATCTTAATGTCAAAAGCCAAAGTAGGTAGGTACGTGATTTGTTTGTTATCTTGCTTGTACGAGGAAATAAGTTCTACAGATAGCAACCCTGGTAGGTGGGCCATTCTTCTTTTCTTTGACCAGCAATTTTTTGTAATGTGCTCTTCAAATTTTTTTATTTCAAAAACTGTAAAGTGTTAATCATTTAAATAGGCACATAATTAAGCTTACATTTGAAGTAATCACAACATATTAAAAGTAATTATTATTATCTATAAAGTAGGTAACGCAGTGGACATGCATGTCCCCACCATTAGTATGGACATTGGTGTGTTTACCGCTGAGTTAGCCATTGTTTCCACAAAATTTCTTTAAATTTAATGTTTTCTTGCTTTAAAAGATTAAATTTAGTTATGTCAGTTTTTATTTAAGTTATGTACACTTGAAAAGAATCACCAGGTACCTATGCCTTATATTTCAAAGAAGATTTAAAAGTAGAATGGCCCAGGTACCTACCTATAGTTTTTACATAACCCATTGCCAAAAGTACACCTAGATATTATATCCATCGCGAATTTGCATTACATATTTATATTTTCATTAAAAACTTAATAATGTTATATACAGACTATCTTACATTCCTTATTCAGATTTGAGAACCAATACAAGCTTCTGCAAGCTTTTGATTACCTTATTTTACCGGATAAAATAAATATGTATTTTTAAAGCTGGGGTTACAATATATTTCTAAGAGTAGGTCGTAGCTTAGTATCCATAATATTATTCCATCTGTAAATATAAGCACATATAAAGAATTTCCCTCCCAATCGATCCTATCTGTCCTCTTGTACTGACGTTTACGCATCTCCTGATAACCATGGAAGAGCAATTTCAATCACTTGACTTAGAAATGATGAAAAGTAAGCATTTGCCTTCATCGATCGGGGATGGCTACGACGCAAAGCTACGAGCTACGAGCTACGGCGCTACGCCATTATTTATGTAACACGAGTCGCGGCACAATCAGCTGCCGACCGAGCCAAGGTGACGTAACATTCAACCATACACACGTACATACGGTTTAACTTCACCCCGACCTGGCTATTGATTCATCGAACACTATTTTATTAATGCTTAAGTTCATAGACATGTTCGTAAGACGTACTTACTCGTATTACACAGTTTGGCGTCAGTTTAATCCGCGTCCTTGAACATGAATTATTGACAAAGGATATTAAAGTAAGTACCCCTCTTAAAGAAACGTGAACTGGGCCATCGCCATCAGTTTTTATTTAACAATGATGAAATATCGTAAATTGATAGTCAGATTTAATTTAATTCAATTCCAGTAGCCGGCAATTTGGTGTAGGTTAGGTTAGGTAAGATAATGTATGTTGCATGGGTATGTGTTGCTGACTGTATCTATGTACATGACGAAGCATGCAGGAACAATCAGCAAAAAGTCTTGTATTAAAACTGTTTTTAGGTTCGGTAAAAACTAACCTTTAGTGCCAAGCTGCAATTTTGCATGAGTAAGTATATACCAACATAGATTGTATATAAACTTAGCTTACCTAGTCTCCCACATATAAAGTGGGGTTTTATTTTCCAGTCTAAACGCATAACGTGGGGTATCATTAGATAAGTCTTTTAAAATCTTTATGGTTTGCGAAGACCATTTTTCGATTTAGGGATTTATTCCGAGACGTTAGGCATTAAAGTGCTAATTTTTGTTACAATAAGCAACTGTCTCGCCCCCCTCAACAAGATAAACTACTGCAATACTGTCCTGAAAAAATCTGAAAATAATCAGTATCAGTATGGAACCCTACACTGCGCAAGCCCAACACGCACTTGACCGTTTTTTTTAGATTTTTGTAAACTTGTAGACGCTCCTCCCGCCGATAATTGAGTGCGTTTAACCTTTTTTTCTTTATACATACCATCTAATCATCGAAATGTAATAGGTCCCGCAACGTTCCAGTAAACTCCCATTTAGGATTTTAGGGTCCCTTACTATTGTGACGGTCTTATAAATTACTAGCTTTTGCCCGCAACTTCGTCCGCGTGGAATAGTGACTTTGGAAAGTATATTTAATTTATTTAGGGTACCTATTTTGCCAATAATAGCTCATAGAAACCTCTACGGTTTACTGAAAACAACCTATTTTAATACATTACTTTAAATATAAACTATTTTTTTTTATTCTTCCATCCATCCATCCATCCATGTTCTTTAATAAAACAAATATTTAGCGGGTAGCCACATTTTAGCAATACCATGTGTATTCTACCCTGCCAACTCAAAAGGACTAATTCTTCATAGTGAACTCTTAACACCTTACGTCCTTTATTGTAAATTAGGAGGGTAGGATTATAATTAAGACGGCATTTTACTAAGCATAGCTACACATATTTCCGATAAATATACTTAGAGTAAATTTGTTTGAAATTCCTTAATAACTTTCATCCCCATATTTTCAAGTAAATAGGAAAAGCGCTGGAACAAATGTTTTTTAGGCCTCCGTACTTCAAAAGGAAAAAATGGACCCCTTATGGGATCACTTTGCTGTCAAGACCATTTATCTCGTAAAACGCGGAGTATCGGTATCGCGTTGAAATTAAAACCCTAAACTCAGGTCAATAGTCCAGAAAGCTCAGAAAAAATCAAACTTCCAAGTCAAGACAATCAAAAGCTACAGTCATTAAAAGGTGTTTCCATACAAATCGCCTTAACAGAAAAAGTTATAGGGTACTTCCGGCTGTCCTAGAAACTTGGAACTTTGCATAAGGGTAACTCTTAAAGCGTAATAAATAGTCATAGTTATTTATGTCTAACTGTCTACATCAATAAGCCATCTGAAATGACTCCACATTGCGTACGTTTTGCTTATGAGCTTAGACTCTGCTGACACTGCATCATCCCCTCTGCTAACATCCAGGTAAAATTTTCAAAAACGCTTGAACAAAATATCTATTTATTTCTTATAAGTGCCCAAATGCCAAGTTTAATAAAGAGCTATCGATTTATCTTCGACAATGACGACTTTCCATATAAAGTGTCATCCCCTATTTCATCCCCTTACAGGTCGAATTTAAAAAAAAACTCATAATCGACTTATTTCTTATTAAGTGCCTAAATGCCAAGTTTCATGGTTTTATCTTCGACAGCGACGAACTTCCACCATATAAACTTTCATCCCTGATTTGGATATATACTCGGCGGCACAAAATTTGGCCCACTCTCTATACACAATTCGGTTTAAAGAAATTTATTACTCTCAAAAGAAATTTACATTTCACTTAATGAGAAATCATGCATGTTACAATTACCTATTACTATTACTTATTCTGTGATTACTGCATAGATTTGGTGGCCAGATTTTTTGCCGCTCAGTATATAAGTAAATACTTTTGTATTTATGTCATTTTTTTCCTACAAAATTTATTTTCTAGATGCCGCAGTTGGTTAACAGAAAAACGCCTTTAATTTTACTCATAATTAACTATGGTTTTACGCCAAACGCCACTTTGAGCAACTACATAAATAACTATCTAAAGATAATTCGTACATACTCTATTAGATATAAATACTCGTAGAAATACTGTCGGTTAGCTAATCGATTGCCATGTCCAGCTATGTTAGGTGTCAAATAACTTTTTAAGATACAACAATACATAATGAATTCTACTTCTTTACTAATATACATAATACAATAAATGCCAAATTGAGCGTGTTTGCATGCTTGTAACGATCACGCATATATTACTTCTTAAAACGATCATGATGAAATTTGGTATGGATATAGTTTAAGACCCTGAATTCGAAGGTGGTTTTTGAAGGTCGTCGGATAGTTTTATTTCATCATACTTGCTCGTAAATAGTGTCGTAACATGAAGGCTATCTTGGTTGCAACCCCCCAAATAAAACCCTCGACCTGAATGTGCATGTCATGAAACCCGTGGTCGGTAGGTAAATGAGTCACATTGCCCGAACTAATTTTCTTGTCATGAAGCCCAAGGTCGGTAAATGAGTCAATGTGCGTACTGATACTGCTGCGCGCGCTGTGCAGGGGAGGATGCTGGTGCTGCCCTAGAGCGCAGCCTAAGGTATCGGCAATGAGGCAAAAATAATATTTTGTCTTACAAATAAACAATTTTACTCGCAAATGTGATGAAAAACATTGTACCCCAATCAGCCACAGTCAGTCAGACAGTCTTCGACTTCGGGCTTCTAATAGACTCTCGTTCGTAATTCCTTATTTACCGCCCTTAAGACACAATGTACTAATAGTTCCCGCAGGCGGACGCCCGTCAGATGGGTCGGACGCCCCACGGATGGGTAAACATGATGGGCAACAGCTAGCTCCATATAATTAAGTACCATCAGCCAAATAAGTGGTCTATCAATTTTTAAACAAGTTCCTATCAAGTGAATATGTCGCTAAAGTCGAACTTTCAAGTTGACAGACACGTCTGTTTGGCATTATTGTTTTATGACATGCAAACGATTATCAACTTTAGGGTGGTAGACCACATATTTGGCTGATATGGTGCATAGGTACATTTCATTATAATTAATTAAGAACCCTATTACAAAATTATGATGCTAAAATGAGAGTTGGGTTTGAGCTGAGTCTTGCAGCGTGCAGCCGCGCCTGTGCAGTGGCCGGCTCCCCGTCGCGTTCTCTTTAATTACGACGCTTAAGTGCCTCTTAATTAAAACTCTTGACGTTAACATATGTATCTGTCATTATTTTATTTAGTTCAAACTACGTTGAACTATTGTGTACTGCATCGAGAATCCATAAAAAGTAAATAAAATAACTTGGAAAATGATGGTGACTTGTTTCAAATGAGAAGTAACAGAGCAGACGGTATGGCGAACCGCGTGCCGAGGGCATTCCTACGAAATTCTAATTCGGTCGCAAAGTCGACGTCGCAGCTGCATGCGAAATTAGCATTGCGTCGCCGCATGCGCCGCCGCCCGCACCCCGGGCTCGCCTGCCAGTCGTTACCCTCCGAGTACCGACGCACTCAATTATTTCGAGAGCATTTACACGTGTGATGTCCGCTTGTTTTGCACGATGGTGAGTGATACCTATAGTCTAAGCGAGTGTTTTTATTTATTCTTCCTCGTGCTTCACAGGACCAGCACCTTTATGTCTGTCCTGTAGGCAGGTACGACGCTGGATATAGTCTGTTTGCCTGCCGCCAATTGACAAAGAATAGTATATGTAAGTAAAAATCAGTGGTTCTTTACTCATTCATATGCGGCCCCGCTTAATATTTTCACCAATAATAAAACAATAATTTTACACAATTATTGACTGTATAACAGAAATCAAACGCTAACACCCAACAGATACACTCGAAGCCCATTCTAGTAGGTAGGTACGCTGTGGCAATAATTGGCCGCCGCGTCCGCGCGCTCGCCGCCCGGGCCACATGCTTGAGACTGAATGCCAGTACCACATAACACCACATAACTCGGTTTGCGCAGTGACAAGCGACGCCCGTCATACAGTTTTCGATAATTAAGCGACAGTCGCTATTTAGAGACGTTATCATAATACTTATCTATTCCCTGCGAATAGACTGAAGTATACTTTTTATTTAGCAATAAAAGTAGGTAAGTATAAACAAATTCAGGGACTAAGTATAAAATTAACATAACTAAAAGTAACTTAAAATAGATAGAATAAAAATTAAAACTAAAAGTTAATATCTAAATTTGGACCCTTAGGTAGGGTGCCCATCACGCAGGCAGCACCGCAGCACTCCCACGTTGAATTGCTATAGCAAGTCTTTGTACGAGAAAGCTGCCTGCGCGAGGGTCACCTGTTGCGAATAGACTGAAGTTTTAATGTACTTAATTCGCGTAAAGTGTAGTATAAGTAAGTATGGGTTGGTCTGATTCATATATCTAAGTAGGTTTGGTATTAAATGTTTTTTGTAGGAACTTATTTTGAAATGTCTGATAGCAATTAATACGCCCCATCGCTAAAATAAGATTGTGATGAGATGAAACTAGTAGTTGAACTTATGTAATTTATCGCATGTCGACAAAATCGATAAAACTCGAATATTTCCCAAAATATTTCTACATAGTTATGTTAAATTTAAATCAAAAAGTATATGCAATAAATAAGCCACACACCACACCAATAAGTTGATGACTAGATTACATGACATGCACGCCGTTGTACCTACTTCATGCAAGGAGAGCGGTCAACGTCTCGCTGATTTGGCACACTGCGCGGGCGGCGGCGCTTTATTGGAAGACCGAACAACGTGCAAAAACACCAACGAAGCCGTATGAAGGCACGTCGATTTACAAAGGAGCAACAAGAGTGCGAACCGCGGCGCGGGCGACTAGCCAAGGAACGGGTTTGTTCCGCGAGAATGAACCCATGCGAATGCGACGCAATGCAAGAGCACAATTCGCTCACCGCCGCGCCTGCGTCGACGCGCCGGCGCCGCCGCACCGACACCTCGATTTACGATTAAATTTTCGCACTCAGTCTTGTACAATTCGATTTCAGTACAGTAAATAGCTAAGTACTTACGAGTAAATATTTACAATACAAAACGTTAACGGCTACTTTTCTAACCGTCTTCAAAAAAGGAGGAGATTATCAATTCGGTTGTATGTTTTTATTTTTGTTGTAACCTCAGAACTCTGTTAGATTTTTTTTTTCGTTTGTACGGTAATTTCTCCAATTAGGTCCCATAAGCACCGAATCAGGCTCTGATTGATGATCCTAAGGAAATCGAGAGGGACACCTATGGTAATTTGGATATATTTAGTAGTAACTCGTCCATTTGCTCTTGAAAATCATCATTTGGTGAAGTGGAACTGAAGATAAAGATCACATTTGACCAACGGGAGCTAATACTCAATAACAAGTAGGTACTTAGGTACGCGTTGCATTTTAATTTCTTTAACACAGTTGCTAAGCAATTTATGCTCGTCGTAATGCATATGGTGAAATGGATCAGTTGGTGAAGCACGAGGACTCCTTAATAATGAACGTCTCTGCATCGGAAAAAGCAATCTTTCGTAAAAGGTGACGAGCAGTTGATATTAAACTATTGTATCTTAGATTATTGCCTTCTTGTTCTGAGAGGAGGCCTCTGCCCTGCAGTGGGACGTATACAGGCTGGGATGATGATGATGATCTTAGATTATTCACACTATAAAGCGTGAAAAAAAAAATTACAAAGAATTTAACTGACTACAAAAACCATGAAAATAATTTTCTACCACTCTGAAGTCGGTGCCTCAGCACGAGCCGGCAGGAAGAAACAGCATGACAGTTGTCAGCATTTTCCAGCGTACCTAATAGCGGATGGTTACGGTATGCACACATAAGTATTTGAGTTTATCTACGGCATGTGAATACATTTTTGTTAGATAGTGTAGATACCTATTTCAAATGGTACCTATTAATTTGGGAATTGGATATCGATGATGTGTAGGAATAATAATAATAAAATAATAATAGGCACTATATAGAAAAATATGAAGCATAAAAGGCTAGCTTAATCGTCAAGGGTAACCGCTCTTCACATATTGTAGTTGACCAGCAAATGTTTAGATATTTACCTATTTGTTTATCAATAAATAGTAATATCGATTTCTGTTCAAAGGTAGGTAAATGTCCAGATTTACGAGATATAACTTTTCATAAAAGGGTGGTATAGTACATAACTATATTACGATTTAATGCAATCAAGTCAGGAAACAAAATCGCAAAAGCACCAACGACGAAAGCTCTGTACCTATAATTTACCTCAAGTGGAAGAGTGAGTTTTAACAGTATAGGACGTGTCGTACGACAACCCTGGCTGCCATCGAGTGGCAAGATCGCGATGCTTCGTTAGTGCGACGGATTAATAATAAAACTGCAGTGGAGCAAAAAGGGCCCTTATGTGTCTGTGACGCAGTGGCCAGTGCGCGCTTGACCCGCGGCCGCGGAGTGACGCCACCACGCGCCGCGCTCCGCAAAACCAGTCCCTGATAAACGTAAAAGGAATTCATTTGATATTTTGCACAAGTATTTTTATGCATTTCGGGAAGTCTTTTTTGTTAATGGCTATGAAGTTCTCAAATTATTTACTTTTGCTTATGAAGAAGAGATTCAACTTTTGAAACGTTGTGGGACGACGTCTAGACCGTAACTTCTAATTGGTAAAAAAACAGCTAAAAACGGTAGGTAAGTTAAGTACCTGCTGCTCAATCAAAAACGCTTCTGTATTGTACTGGCACTAGGCGTATACTAGATAGGTACTGGTAGCTAAGAACAGAGTTGAAACTAAAGCGAAAGATAACCAAAAAAATATATTTCTACATTTATGTGCAAGAAATTTTCTAAAGTGAGTTAGTTTCTTCACAAAGAATTGTGCTTGTGAACCTGCTATTATATGTAACAAACTACACCGAAGTACAGCGTTTATCCGGTATGGTCAGGTGGTGTGTGGCGTTGAAGTGTTAATTATAACGGCCATTCTCACATCTTAACGATCTTATTACCGTAGTAATTTTTTTTTCGTTAATTCGACCAAATATCATTACAATATGGAGAATTATAAGCTTTACTATTAATATTTCAAAACGGCGTTAAAATAAACAAGATAATTTCTGATTTATTGAGTACTCGTACTCGCTCCGCTCAGCTGTTTCTATCAGAGATGTGTTTTGCGAGGCGCGGTAGGTAAATGAAGCGTTTCTTTCTATTGATTCATAAAAAAAATAATTGAATCACTCCTGCTGGCTCGTGCTGAGTCACCGACTTCAAGCTAGTATAGGTACGTACCTAGAAAAATATTTTCAAGGGTTTTGAAGTCGGTTCCATTTTTTGTTATTTTTTTTTTATTTTTTCAGAATTCCGTTGCCTACCTTCTGCCTTCAGCATCAGATCATTTCGAAAGAATCATTAACTTAAAGCTTCTTCTTAGTTGCTTATCTACGTATATTCATCATGATCGTTTATAGACAAGCGCGCATTACTTAGCTTTGATGAGTTCCATTGGTCATCTACGGTCTTCTTCATCAAGTCCAGGTTACCAAATGATACTTTCTGAATGTAAATGCTCATCTTAATGCTAAAAATGCCTAAATCGCCATAGGTGTGCCTATAAAATTTGAATTTTGCCCTCGATTTCCCTAGGATCCCATCATCAGATCTTGACTTGGTGACAGACAATGGGACCACCTCAGAAAAATACTCTTTCGAATAAAAAATAATAATTTTGACAGTCTGTCTACAATTGACTGAGTAATCGGTGAACATGCGTTAAAAAAATACTAACATTGCAACATAGAACCTCCTCCTTTTTTGAAGTCGGTTAAAACACATTCCTCGTAACACACCCTCGCACATTATTGGTGGAAACGCAATTCTGTAGTAATCTTATATCTTTATTTCAGAAAGGGAATAACAAAAAATAACCTCGACACATGACAAATCTCATTCTTAAGTATTATTTCTAATTTGTCATACGAAGAAAAAAAATCGAACTAAAATGTAATAATTGAGTAACACTTTGCAATCAGTCATTAAAAATTGTTTTATTTCAATTATATGTTTTTCATTTGCTTTTTTTTGCAACTACTTTTCTCTTATTTTTGTTTTATGTGTATAGGTCTTTTTCTTTTTCTTTGGACCACTTATTCAATAATAGGGTAATTTTTTATACTTTCAAGCCACTGACGTGCTGCAAGTCGGTTTTTGTCCTTTATTATCTTTATTTTTTTGGGTTTTCCCATTATGTTAAAAATATATAGAATAATAGTTTTAAAACTTAGTTTTGTTCCTTATTATATTGTGATATATCTTATATATATTCAAAATTGTTACTATTTTCATGCTACGGTACTTAGTAAAGATACGGTAACTAACGCTACGGTGCTCAGACCACAAGACATTTTTCTAAAAAAAAAAAACTGGGAAGTAATAGAAAATATTGGAAAACAGTATTTTCTGGTGCCCATACAGCTCTATTCTTTTAATAAGCATTAGCTCATTTACTTTATAAATAAAAATGATAAATAGAGGAACGGGATTTAGAAAAAATGAAAACCAAAGTTACGGTACTTAGAAATTTATGTGCGTCGTAGCCATTATATGGCCAGACTATCACGTCCGGACTGTTCGGGTACCGCGGCACGACAGACAGCTCGCGAGTGACGCAATAGTGATGTGCAAATGTAACGTTGTTTAGGGGTGATCACTTTCAAATTAAGGGCTATGGTAATTAGATGTTGAGGCTGGGCACGGACAGGAAGATATTTAATTGTATATTCGAAAGAGTAGGTTTTATCGAATTGCATTTTAATGTAGTCAAACAAACTGTATTTTAGCTACCAGGATTTTAAATAACATAGTACATTCTACTCCTAACCAAAATGAGAAAGTAGTTTCAAGATATAGAAGTAAGTAGCGTGCGGACAAGCTACGGTAATCGAAGAACAAGGGTTTGAAAAATAATATAAGTATGATATGATAAATAAACAATTACAGCTAAAACCTTTAGATAATGTTATAAGCTCTTTGAAAAAAATATTTGCACTAGCGCAATTCTGAGAATGGTATGGATAAATATGATAGCTGAGCATGAAGCTGTAAACTGCCGGTCCTCGCGACTCGCGAGCGGAGTTCCTGCACGAAGTCTTCACCGGACCATACACACCAATGCTATGGTCGGAACATTTTCTTTAAGCATATAAGTTATTGATTCCATGGGACGGATTGCATATCAGCAAAGGTATACCTAGGCTCTCATCGAGTACAGAACTATACACCGCACGTTAACTAATACTGTATGCTATTATACGTGGAGAATGAATCATGTTTCTGTGTCACAGTAGCTTAGCTAGTTAGGTAGGTACAAGAATAATAATAAATGTATGTGTAGAAACATAATCGTCTCTACTTGTGTTCACGCACGTCTCGGTATCTACTCGCTGCCCTCATTCCGGACAGACCTTTATTGGCATTATTATTGGCATAAGGCCATTTAACATAATCATCGGGCTCGATCGAGGAGACGAGTGAAACTCACGGGTGCTTTGTAAATACTGTCTATATTCTAAAGGCTTAGGTCTAACTTATATATGTTGTTTATGTTGGGAGAGTGTGTGAGTGAGACGCAACTCACACTACAAGATATAGATAGTACATGAAGACATGGTAGGGTAACTACCTACTATGGAATTCGATATTTTATTTTGTTATGTAACGAAAGACGACAGTAAATAAAGGGGCGATTACACTGAGTTGCATGCAGCATGCGGCGAACAACTCAGTATATCGCCTCTTAAATAAAGCCGATGAACACATAAATTTTATTGGTATATTGATAAGATAAATAGGTTAAAAAATACATTATAATTGTCATTAGTAACTCTGGACCTAATTAATGATAAATAAAGTTAAATCGTTTAGATGACTTTTAGAGGATCGTCACATCAGGCTTTGGTTGTTAAAGCCACTGAGAGGTTTTTCACAGTAAGTGGTACTATTTAAAACAAACATTACATAATAGGTTCAAGGACCGCTGCAATTCAACGTTAGTTGTTGTAACCAGCGGTGTCAATATAAACATTAGTCGTTGTAACCAGCGGTGTCAATATAAACGTTAGTCATTGTAACCAGCGATGTCAATATAAAAGGCTTTAACTGCGTTCTACACTCAGCAGCATATCTTATTATCTACCTATTACACTAAAATACCTAGAGGCTCTAAAATTTAGTATCTATCTCTCTTGATATTACCGATATTGTATATAAACTCAACAAATGTATTTGTATTACTTACTTTGCAATATATATATATTGCTGAGTATACTGTTGTTGGGTATATTGTTGAGTTTACTTTCCGGTCTATGTAAAAATGTACTTGCAAGTAGGTACCAATCTGTGCACCTTTTTCACAATCTATCCAATAAGCTATCAAGGCTTTGAATAGAAATAGATTATAACAGTATGTGAACACTAATAATTTTGAGTCTTATGGATTGTACGATCATGGACAACGTCTTATGGTCGCACGAGCGACCGATTTTGGCTCTTGCCCAATAAAGTATTAAGATAAAACATTGAAATAAATAGAATTTAAATATAAGTAGGTTTATATTATCATTGCATCATCCCGGGGGTACCTAACCTACTCAGCAGCAGGTCCTAGGCATTGTTCAATTAAGCTGGCGAACAATTGCCAGTTCCCGGAACGAGCGGCGCGGGGAGGCGCGGGGCGGCGCGGGCGCGGCGTCGATGTAATCTGACGGTTTTTCCTGTCACGCTGCCACTTTAATGCCCGCAACAATGATGCTGCTGCTGGTTAATTATTCAACCCATGACAAGTATTAGATCGCTAATGATAAATAAGTAGCAACCAGAAATTAACTGTTTCTGAGTTCGAGTATGTAGGTATGGTATTTTTCCTTCTTTTCCGTTTTATGTTTGAAATGCGAGAAAATGCGTATTGCACCTGTTTTATACAATTTACAATCGCGGCTGGTTACCGCAGAGAAAGCTATTTGAAGTTTTTTTATGAGCGCACATTATAATTTCTTGACACTCCATCTAAAAGAAAGGAAGTGAAAAATGTGTACATTATGATTCATTTCATCATTATCATCATTGTCATCCCAACGTAAATTTATATGTCCCACTGCTGGGCCCAGGCCTCCTCTCATAATTAGAGGGCCTTGGGTCGTAGTTGCCACGCGGGCCCAGTGCGAATTGAATTGCTTCGCTGATTGGTGCAGGTTTCCTCGTTTTTCCATCACCGTAACACAAATATAACACAAAGAATTATTATTTTTGCGAAACTGATGAAGAAGACCACAGATAGTCACCGGAACTACGTAATAATTAATATTTCACGGGTTGAGGTTACCATAATACGGTTGCTAGAAGAAATTTAATGCTCATCGCAGAACGACTTCTTCTTCAAAATTAACACGTTGATGGACAGTACGCAAGGCATCCAAATATTTACATATAAGGCTTAACAACGTTTAATTGAAAGTAGTGTCCATCTATGCTAATGTACACAAAACAACCTACAGAATGCTTGCGTACGCTTAGACCTTTTAAATAAACGCAACGGATTTTAATTGCGGCTTCACCCGTCAGATAGTCATTTATATACTCACAGAAATTTTATATATTCGCATATAATGCCATATAATAGTGATTGAGTATTTTATTTATTTATTTGGCAAAAACATAAAAATAAATAATAATACATACATATAAACTGGCGATGCACTGCGGCTTCGCGCTGGAGTAGGTACTATGGGGAGACGAAGGTGAAAAATGTGAAGTGAAAAAAAAACACGGCATTAGTTATAAAAATAAGTTACGTAAAAGTAAAACTATTTATCACTGCAAAGCAAACCTTAAAACAATTTTTGCCATGAGTAGTTCGGATTGTGTGGCTCGACACGCGTTTATGGGTTTTTAAAGCCTTCAGAATCTAATCTACCTAAGTACTATAAGTATTGTTACGGAAATATAATTATAAATTGGTGAGCCAGAGCTGAGCCTGCGGCCCGGTCCGTATCCGCCCCAATCCGGGCGAGCGAGGTAAGGTGTAAGACAGTTTTCTCGCTATCAATTTAAATCAGTGTCGGCCGACAAACGATTTCGGGCGCGGCGCGGTCTCCCCGGCGCGCGATCAAACGGGCCAACGAGCCTCATTTATAAACCTGACACGTGTTGATAGATATTGCTCGTAGCCTCGTATATCTGGTTGGATTGATCATGGATTGATCCATGTTACCTATGTACTTTTATGGTCGTTTGTACAATGAATGACGATTTTTAGTAGCAACAGACAATAACAACATTGCCTAATCGGTGTAAGTTGCATTATACTTCCTTTAATTTAAGGTTTGAATTAACGGTCAAATTCGAACACACGTTTCTCGGTATTTCAAACACAAATTGACTAAAAGTACACCTACATCTATTTAATACCTTTCAATGGGCAATTCTTGTATATATATATATATACTCTGACGATAGAGTAGTGAGGCAGTTAGTACCTACTATTAAAGCGTGTTTATTAGTGTTTTAAACTATCATTACTTTTTACAAGAAAAAATATTTTCACGTATTTACGTAACGTATTATAATTTTGAAACATGTTTGAGTTGACTTCGTATTTTGAAATAATGCATATGTAATTGTGCACTTATCAGACAGAGGGCCGGCCCGGCTTATTTTTGGGCGTCTCTGACTAAACAAACTAGCCGTGGTAGTGGTTAGAACGGCGAGTGGCTGCAAGCTGCAACGCGGCGCGCGGCGCAGCGCGGCCTCGGCGCATCAGACGCGATCATGCAAATATTGTGCATTCGGGCCGCATTGCGCCGCGCGCCGGCCCGTCTGCCTCCCGTGCCATGCCACCCACAACCACGACCAACTGAATCGTGCTTGAGTACTTACCAAATACCAAACTGCTATTGAATTAGATTAAGAACATTTAGTATGACTTTTTTCACTTGTTATTAGATAAATTATTTTTTTTAACCCACTTTACTGTCTTAAACTGGTCTGTGGTCACAGAATAGATAATATTCATGTTTTTTGTTTATCCAAATTTGTTTCAAATAATTAATATATATGATCAAAAATGAAAGATTTTTACGACGACTTAGGCTGGGTTAAGGGATACTGATACTGCATTGTACCTACATATCAGGGATGTTATGGAGCTCCGTATCCGTAACCGAAACTATCGGATATCCGAAATGAAAAAATATCCGTATCCGTAACCGAATCCGATTTAAAAATTTCGGATAGGGGACGAGTCTAAATGCGACATGTTGTGACAGGTTTTTGTTTTTGCCCGGCCGAGCCGACAGAACAGCCGCGCGAGTCTTCTGCACTGCATCTACATAAAGGCCGACCAGGAATATAAAAAACCGGCCAAGAGCGTGTCGGACACGACCGAAATAGGGCTCCGTAGCCATTACGAAAAAATTAAGTAATATTTTTCTAAGGATTTCGTGTTTTGTACGGAATTTCCTAAGTTTAGGTATAATTTATACGTAAGGCTGCTATTTACTCTTAAACTACTAATAATTCTCAAGAAAACTTAACCGTTATACCTGGTTTTCCTTATAAGTTTGATATACTTACCCTTACTTACTTTAATCCTGATTTTTTTCAAATTTTTCTATTCACCGGTTTAGATTTTAGAGGGGGGGGGGACGCTCGATTTTAATGAATTTTTGCACTTTAAAGCTAAATATTTTGTAAACAGATCACTGAATCGAAAAATCGTTTTAGCAACCCCCTAATGATTTTAAAAGACCTATCCAACGATACCCCACACTACAAGGTAGGGTGAGAAAAACATCACCCCCACTTTACGTCTATGGGAGCTGTAGGTACTGTAAAAAAATTTTTTTTTAAATTATTTTTTGTGCTGTTTTGTCGGCATAGTGTACATATATATTCTTGCAAAATTACAGCTTTCTAGCATTGATAGTCCCCGAGCAAAGCCACGGGCGGACAGACAGACAGACAGACATGGCAAAACTATAAAGGTTCCGTTTTTGCCGTTTTGGCTACGGAACCCTTAAAACCTGACGCGAGGGCAGCATTTCTACGTTTTATATTGCAACATTCTTTACCTACACTTACTATACAATACCTATCAGTCATATTGACAACGGTGTCGGTGATGTTATTTAAAGAAATATTTTCTAATCCCTCGGGCTTTTTCTATGACAAATACTTTTATACATTGTGAATTATTTATATAATATAGATAATCTTCGGCATTTTAACGCACAAAAACACAAAATAACACTTAAAAATACCACGCGCAAACAACGTTAAACTGACGAGCAAAAGACAGACGACATTTGAATTTAGTATTACTAGTGCAAGAAATGAGTTCTATTGGTTTTCCACAATATGGCGAGGTTTTTTATAATTCTGGTCAGCCTTTATTGTTTAGTGTTTCTATTGCTAAGTCGTAATTTAAGACTCGTAACTATAACAATTAAAGTCAAAATTAAAGTCATTTATATTTATTTTTGTGTTTTACTTTTACATGTCCTTAAAAATCCAATATCCGTAACCGAAACCGAAACTATCGGATAATCCGAAATAATTTAAGATCCGTAACCGTAACCGAAACCGGTATTATGTTTGACATAATAATATATCCGTATCCATATCCAGATCCGAAATGTTATATCCATAACATCCCTGCTACATATAATAAGACACCCGGCTTTCATACGGATTCGACGGGCGATAATAAAGCTAGCTAGTTAGGGTGCCGGAGCTAAAACGGCAAAAACGGAACCCTTATAGTTTCGCCATGTCTGTCTGTCTGTCCGTCCGCGGCTTTGCTCAGGGACTATCAATGCAAGAAAGCTGTACTTTTGCACGGATATTTATGTAACCTACGCCGACAAAATGGTACAATAATTATTATTTTTTTAATTTTTTTAGTGTACCTCCCATAGACGTAAAGTGGGTGATTTTTTTTCTCATCCAACCCTAAAGTGTGGGGTATCGTTGGATAGGTCTTTTAAAACAAATGGTTTTCTAAGACGATTTTTCGATTCAGTGATATGTTGGCGAAATATTCAACTTCAAAGTGCAAATTTTCGTGAAAATCGAGCGTCCCCCCCTCTCTAAAATCTAAGCAGGTGGGTGGAAAAACTTGAAAAAATTCAGGATGGTAGCAAGTATATCAAACTTTCAAGGAAAACTATAACGGCTAAGTTTGCTTGAGAATTATTAGTAGTTTAAGAGTATTATAGCAGCCTAAGGTATAAAATATACTTACCTAAACTTGGAAGATTCCGTATAAAATTCGAAATCCTTAGATAAATATTACTTAATTTTTTCGTTAAGGCTACGGAACCCAATTCCGACACGCTCCTGGCCGGTTTTTTTTTTATAAATTAGTGTACCTAGTGTTCAGGAAGCAACATGCTTTCGAATCGTATATACATTTTGAAATGTTTTTAAAATGAAATGTTGTCAATTAATCACATGAATCACGAATTGATTCTAATGAAAACAGTTGTTTTTAAACTAAGATAATGTTACTGGGGCGGATGGAAGTATTAATTCAGCAATCGTTCGTCTTACTTTAGAGCCAGTAGGTACCTATGCGCCGACGCACACGAGCAATCGCTGCAGGACCGCGAGGAAGGTACCTATTAGGGCCTGGACACATGTCGCCGGTACGGTGCCGTCTACGGTGTCACGGCGCGGCGCCGTCAAAACTACCAAGCGTGTACGTACCAAGCGTTTGACGGCGCCGCGCCGTGACACCGTAGACGGCACCGTACCGGCGACATGTGTCCAGGCCCTTAGGTTTTTCACTGTGACAAACACCTCATTTAATCATATAATCAAAAACAAATAATCATATAATCTCTTATTCAAAAAGAAAATTAATAATCGAATCTTAGACTACTGAATCAAACAAGTCCTAAGCTGTAGAGCGGATTCCAACTTTTTCTATTAGAAACAGCTTGTTATTGGAGCTCTTATTTTTTGTTCATTGATCCTATCACTGATAAACGACATTTAAAAATTAAATAGTGTACCTTTCGCAAAAAACGTACCCGTATATGCCTAGGATTCTTATCTAGATGAGATACGTTTTTTCTGAAGTCTGTAAAAAACGACGAGCGTCTGGCTAGCGATGGGATGAATCACAGAGGACAATCAGCTCAATAAGCCACGCCTTCCCGGGACTACGACAATATTCTATGCTCGCTGCTAAATTGACAGCAGTAAACCTCTAAGTTTCTGTGATGTTGATTTATAAAACATATTTTCGTAACAATTTGCGTTTAGGTACCTACTATATGAATAAAAATCGAAAAATAATTATTCACTTCAACAAATACATGTAATCAAAACCTAAACCAAAGTAAGACTCGGAAGGTACCTACTTATGTGATTATATTTCCTACTTAAACAATAAAAATAAATAAAAATAGTCAGCCAAGAGGCAATTTGTCGCCCGATCAAATTAAACCAATTCATTCATGACAACAAAATTACTCTCTTCCTGGTACATCGCGCGCGACCTGCTAATAAAGGTTAGTCCAAACGACAAAGTGCTAAACCACATTTTACATGAATGCTTTTGCTAAGTCAATGTCATATAGTACTTATATGTCTCTTCTTCTATCGAGTAGAAAATATCTGGTCTAGGTCTCTAGACACAGAAAGTGCTTTTTCATATTACTTAGACTAAGAATATATTTTACCTTGAACATTTTTAAAATTCAAAAGCTTTAGGTTTGACAAAAGATTAACAGCTTATTACAGATTAAAATTTATAATTACCTACACCAGCTGAGGTGTTCCCCGAAACCAACAAGTGCTGCTCCTTAGAAACTCATTGTTTGCGAGCCCCCAGAAAATATAAAAAGTTCCGTATTTTTTTGTTGTTGGAACGTTAAGTTTGTCGTTGTGTTGAAGTTAAAAATGACAAGTAAAGGAACCGTTTTATGACAGGTGAGTCGCGGAAGCGCCGCGCTGGCAGGGGCCGCGGGCCGCGGGCCGGCTCGCAGGGGCAGGGGCAGGTACCGGCCCGCGCCATCCGCAGCAAAGCGGCTATCGTTAACTGACTCGTCTGGCATTTACGTCAAAAACGGGTACCCGTGGCGTATAAAATAGTTATTTGTGTCACAAGGGAGCAAAATGGTGTATTTACGGCGAGGGCGTACATTGAATCCAGAATGTAGCGAAGGATTCTACAATAGAATCCTGAGCGTAGCGAGGGATTATAAATTAGAATCCTGAGCGTAATGAGGGATTCAAGTGTTAACGCCCAAGATGAAAATAATTTTGCTCCCGAGTGGCTCATACAACTTTTCACACCGAGCATTAAGAAACTTGAAAAAAAATAATTCTAAATATTATTAAAGAACAACCAGCACAGAAAATGGCGTGGCTTTACAATTATCAACTTCAAAAAATGGCATTTGCAATTAAACACTTAGAAAAGCCTTGAACAGAAAAGTTGCACTTTGCTCCCTCTCGTCAGGGGGGAAAAGTTACTTTTCTGAAGGAGAGGTGTGAAAATAATATTGTATGTACCTATTCAAGTCTCAGCAAGTAGGTTATACTCGCATCGCAAGTTACTATCAACAGGATTGATATGTTGTTGGGAGTATTTAATTGCACTTTTGTCAAGCCAAAGGTAAAAACCAAGACTACTCACCTACACTTTTTTAGTGTTGGTGCATAACTGATTGATTAGTGGCTATGGTGGTGGCGAGTGTGAGTCATGGCGGAGTAGTAATCGGAGCCGGGAAGCCCCCAAGCGGCCGGGGTCGGATGCGGAACGATAATGTCCGGGTCACTGCCTAACCAACCACCTGTTCCTTTTATAAATGGGATCAAACGGGAAGTTAAAAGTGAGGATACGTTTGCGTCACTTCGAAATTTAATTGGAGCTAGAACATTATTTTAAATACTAGGTACGTCATTAAGAAACTTTGGAATAAATTGGCATTCTAATAGTGAAAGAATTTTTAAAATCGGTCCATTCGTTTTTGAGTTAATTCGTAACAAACATCCAAAAATCCAAAGCTTGCCTCTTTCTATTATTAGTATAGATATAGATATAGATTACAGACTTCAAATCTGGCATTCAAGTAAGTACCTAATACTAACATTTAAAAATAGTTTTCAGGATTTATAGAAATTCCTATGGGCTACGAAATAAAGATTAATTTTATAAATACTATTTAGCCGACTAGCTGATATAGAGACTTGATATTTGAAACATATATTTCTAATGTAGAGAGTCATGAAGATGCACTAAAAAGGGTTTTTTCTATATTCTCGCGGGACAAACAATCAAAATTATATTTTTAAAACAAATTACATAACGAATTTAGGGACTTAATATTGACATTTGTACATTGAGGGTCATAAAGGTGCTTGCAGAAGGTAATTTTCGATTTATTTTTTATACTAACTGACTAGCTGATATAGACACTGTGTTGATATATGAGAGATGTACTCCTTGGGAAACAGGAGGTGCACCAAGAAAAGATTTTTCTAAACTCTCACGGAATAAGTAATAAAATATATTTTAAATAGTAACATTAAATTACTATCTTATAAAGAGACTTGATATTATGGCAGATAAATTTCTTGAAGATCACAGAGATGCACTTGGAAGAGATTTTTCGAAACTTTTTTTTCTATTTGTTCGTTTGTTTTCACGGGCAATGCGTTTGACTGATTTCGATAAAAAGGACATACGCTACTTTTATGCTGGAAATTACTGTTTCACATGAAATATTAGTGCAACGTGGAAGAAGTCACGGGCCTAGTTTAAAATATAAATGCAAAAATTCCAAATTAGTAAGTACTGCAGTCAAATCAGGTTTCACCAAAGGCAGTAAAAATCGTGCATTTAAATTACGTTAGTACATAGTATCTACAGCGTGCGGTGGAATTGCTCCGAACACGGCGATAACCTCGCGGGGAGAGGACGTAAATGTCTGGCTCTACTATGACAATAATTAGCACAGCCGTCTTATCACTTGTTAATTAATTCTGCGACGGGATCGGGCGCTGCAGTACGGCCTGGGTGCACCTTCATTTTATTAAGATACATGGGTCACTTGTCACGTTAGCAAAAAAGACAGTGTTAGGTAAACCCAACGTCACGACAACCCCTGAAAGTAGAATAGATAGGTAGTAGTTACATATAGAAATCCTTTGCGATGAAGCGATGAAGGTCACCGACAAACAGCTGCAAAGCTATTACAAGAGTCGTTGAAATCGTACCGGCGTCGGCGTACCGCCCGGCTTAATCGTACCACCTCTAAGTAGATTACCCACTGTCATATGTATATGATAATATGTTTTTAGTCTTAATAATAATAAAATACTTATTTTTGTATTTTTGATCTCTGCTTGTATCGACAAATGACATGTCGGTAAGGTTGAGTAATCCCTGACACCAAAAATAAATACCGAAAAAATATTGTTTTTATTACTTTCTGGTAGATACAATTTAATTAAACGACTAGTCGGCTAAATTGTACCATTAGCAAATCTCCGGAAAAAAAAACTCATTTTTGGCCACCTTTAAGACAAATCTAAGACCTCAGTTTTTTATATGATGATCAATGACTTATAATTGCAAGAGTCATTCATATGTGTAAGTCTGTGTAAACTAAAAAGTGGTACGATAACCCGACTTTCCACTTTGTAGTTATGTATTATCAAATCGAGATTAGAATACGATTGAGCACGTATGTCGTTTTTGAATTATTACATACGAAAGAAGTTCAAAAAATTGAGAAAAAAATATAAATTGTATTATTACCTAATATTTAAATTATATTATAAGGTACCTAAATAAAATAAAATTAATGTAATTATTATAGGAACACTGTTAATGCTTTACCCCGAATGTATTTTTAAAAATGTATTTTTGGTAGATACAGGAAATCAATAACATAAAAATTACTAAAAAAATAATGAAAAATTCAAGAAAAAGGCTTGTTATAAATTATTTTTCTAGCAAAAACTTGTTATTTAATAAATAAGCACGAGTGTTCCCAAACCGAACTAGTCTCTCATTGCGAGAGGACGAATTCATAAAATTGGGCTGGACATGGTAATGTTGATCATGTAACTGTCAAAACATATTACTAATTTGTGGTTTTATATTCGATTTTTTTTATTGGTATAAAATTGGTAGTTTTTTAGTATTTCGCACCAACTGACAAGCAACCCAAAAGTGAGGCCATGTTGCGGCAAACTGGGAGGTGGCAATCTACTCTTTTCAGCTGATTTTCAATAATCATTTTTCACATATTTACTTTTCAAAGTAGGTAAGTTTATTTATTGACACAAATTTAATATATAAATACATACAAACTTAATTATTTACATTACATAATATCTTAAACTAAAGTAATCAAAGTATATAGTACCTACAGAAAAAAAAAGAATAATTATGGTATATGGTGAATCGTGCTGAGCCAGATTCCCTTTTTGTGTCCATTTTGCTCTTTTCGCTTTTGCTTTGTTTGTTTTTGGTATGTCTTAATGTGACCAAATAAATATATTTTCTTTCTTTCTTTCTTTCTTTGTATATAAAGGTACTTACTCGTAAATACTTGTGGCAATAATTCGTCACCCAACCCTGCGGTATTGTAGTACCCCACGTGTCACTTATTATTTAAGCCACATTTGGATCAGATAACAAAATTGGGTGCAGAATTTTATGTTTGTGCTCTATAGAATTCTTTATAAACAATATTCTTTACGAATCATTATTTTGTATCGAAACCACCAAACTACGCGTCAAGCGTTTCGAATAAAAAAGTATATCTAATATATCTATTAATATTTGCTATGCGCTTATCGCGATTCCACAGGAACTATGCAATTTTCCGGAATAAAACTATCCTATCTCCTTCCCTCCCAGTGTGACACCTACTTAGATCGCGTGGAATCGCGACAAATGCATTGTTCGCAGACGGAGTCGCGAGCAACAGTTAATTTAATATCTATATATAAAGTACCTACTAATAATTAAAAGAAATGACTTTATCCACATTTTATAGATGTAAGTAAAATAGCATATAATTAACACTGATCAAACTATAACAATGGAACTATAACATAATATACTCATGAGAAACTATTTGTTAATAACTAATTGATTGACAAATTTAATTAGGTAAATCCAAATAATCATAGTTATTTTTATTAAATTAGTTTGTATTATTTCTTTAATGAACTGATTGTATTTACAAATTAATGAACATTATATCTAATAATTAATTATGGTTGTTTTGTAGGCAAGCGAGTACTTTTAAATGTATGTATTCTTTATACCTAAATAACCTGAATTACACTTCAAAACCACAATGTTTAAATAGTCAGATAAATGGTGTCTGCATATTTAGGAATCGTTATTGAGTCACCATAAAGATGATGAGTGTGCGGTCCAGTAATAAAGAGACGAGGACCGTGATGATACCTGGGCAGGCGCAGGCGCAGGTAGCGCTCGCGCCGGCTACAATGGCATTCCGAGCATCCGAATGATTCAGAATTCAGCGCGCGGCGCCCGCCGCTGCTCGCTGCTGAACCCTGCCCACTAAACTAAACTGTTAATCGCATCAAATCGATCTAATCCTTATGGTCAGGGTATCTGAAATCAATTTATTTTTAGTTTGACTGCGTGCGTATTCAAATGTGCTTCTCTTTGACCGGTAAAATACTTATATGTTGCAGTTCATGCGTTCTTGATTATTTAACAGCAGCTCAAAACACGTTTAAAACAATATTGTATGTCCCGGTAAATTTTCACAATGTCGAGAAAATTGCCTTTAACTTTATTTTATTTCGCAAATTTCGGCCACTATGTTCTCGCGGACGGAAGGGTTCCCTTGAATATTTCTGAGTCCTAATAACGTGGTCTCAAGGTCAGACGTAACTCTTAACTGTTTGTTAAGTACCAGCTACTAGGTACATAATTATCTGTTACTGGAAGGTATTCGTATGTTGTGGAACTGCTGCCTATTGGTCAAGTTAACTGATAACTTTGATAGGCCAAAAGGTTTGTCAATACCGTAAACCCTCAGCCTTAGCCGTAAGTAATCAATGTTTATTTTTGTTAGGTTGATAAATAAATAAGTTTTATATTCCAGATAATTGTATACCTACCTAAGTAGATCTGTCGGGATAATGATAACGGAATTCTACGCAGACGGCAAGAGCAACAACCAGTATTTCACAAAATTATTGAAAGTAGTTTAATAGTTTACTCTTACAATGTCATAAAATACACTGACCAGCCAAAGTAAGGGCTCTCAATGAGAGCCCTTATTTTTGCTTTGCAGCAACATGTGCCATCGGTAACTAGCGCGTTGGCGGCGTCAAGCAGCGCTACCGGTTACTGCTTCTTTTATCTGCATCGGTTTGCGGCTGAAACCCTGCGACCACGGGTCACTGAACGCAATGGGATGCTGCCAGACTGATTTTTTTTCAATTTAAGATTCACAAGATTGAGTATATGATTCATCTCATCTACTTAATTTGGATTAGCGCGGTCTGGAGCAGGAGATTCATTTTGCTGGTAACTTTTGTGAAAGTAAAGTGAACCGAAGTCGTCATAAGGTGTGACCGGGATAATGTCACGGCAGCACGCAGGAGTCAGTGTACCGAGATATAATTACTAATCGCAGTACATAGTTACTAATATAGCAATTTACGATCAGGCTAGTCGTGTTTAGTGCAGTGAACCGACAAGCTCTCCCCACTCAGAGCGACTGGTTTCATTTGTAGGTGTATCGGCGACCTCCCGCACCGGCGTGAACAATGAAAGTGAGAGAGGCAGGAATGCGGCGGGGCGCGGGCGCGGGCGCGGGCCCGTTCCCGGTTCCCAGGCGAGGAATGCCAGCACGACCAACAAAGCCTACCCGCCGCCATTCACCCCCGACCCTCCCACCTCCTAGCGGTACCGTACGGCCGTGCACCACATTTTTACAGACTTTCCCCTAAGCAGCTTTATGATTGCCCCGGATCGAAATCCGATTCCAACCACCGATAATCAAACGTCATCGCATGTTCCCATTACTGGCATGAATACCAATTCAACTCGGTGCGGACCGCGCCTACCCGATGTAAAAGCGGTGGCTAGTTTCCGGATAAGCGCAGGGAAAAAGTTTATTTGCGAAAAAAAGTTTAACGGCGAAAAGTTAATTAAGATTCAAGAATGTTTCATTACATATGTATGTGAATCTCAGGACATCTTTCCAGAGTTGTACGACAACCGCAAATGTTTCAAATGGTGTTGTTGATCTTGGTTATTTTATTTTAAATATAGGTAGGTATAGGTAGTTAAACAGTACCCAAGGTATTTAACCTGAACGCGAGTACAAATGACTTGATAATATTTTTCCTATAATGTAGACAGTGATACGTTATGTTATGAATATCCAAATGACAAGGACGTTACGATACGAAGAGTGTGTTTGTATACCAATTAATAAACGTCATTGTTCAGTGCGATCTGCAGAGCGGCGGCGCCGGCGCACAGCATCACGCCCGCCTCTGCGAGTGCACGCGCATTCCCGTTTCCTACCTTTATTAGGTAATAATCCTGGTTTAAGGCATTTTGTATATCTGAACCTGATTTCTGGAGGGTATTTGGAGTATATTTTATTCAAATTCTAAGTTATACCCACGTTAAACCGGTAATGTAAACCTTTAATGAGTATAACTTAAAAGCACTTTTAACTTCTCTGTCTCGAGCACGTTGTTATTGGCCTACGGAAAAGAAGTTAATAACAGCTCGAGAACATTGGAAAATAAGTTAAAGCTGTCTCGAGAAAGTGGGAAATTTGGTCGTTCGGTAATTTTTAATATACTCAGAGCACCAAAAATGGCACTTCATCAAATTACCTATAACTCATACATTTTGCCGCTCAGTATATTTAATGAGCATTTTTGTACTTAAATATATGTATTTACTGGTTGACTTAAGGCCAAAGACTTACTTTTGTTGACTTGTTTTTGTTCTTTCTTTTTAAAATTTACCCGCGACGCTTGCGCGCCAAAGCGGGGTAATAATACTCGTGATTTCTCCTTTTTTTTATATTTCGATTTATTTTTAAATAGGTATAACAAAATACAAAACAGTTTTGGTCCGCGCGGGTTAACCAGGTCGTCGCTGAAGGATTATATGGATTCCTACCGACGACTCGTTTCGCAGCTCCGCGGACGAATTCGAAAACATTCTAACCCATTGGCCATCATCCTTCGAGCACGCTCACTGCCACCAGTTTCGCATTCTTTGGGCTATTTAGTAACCTTAGTTCTACTGTAGGTACACATTTCTGATCTATCCGTAGAGAAACCCCGAGCATAGAATTATAACCCTTTAGATGACTTTAGTTCCAATGAGGCCCATCGTTGGCGCCCACGTCTTAATCCTATGTCATCAATTGAACACCACTGGTCAAAGACTTTTGACTTAAACACTGGGTAATTTGGCCGAAAAAGACGCTGCAAAGCTTCCCGAATGCTGCCCAGCCGAGTTGGATTCGACGAGTATGATCTCTTTCTCGAAGTTAGACCTACCTAACTGGATCGTTTGTCCCAGGTATACATAGTCGTCAACAACTTCGAGCGCAGAGCCTCCGACTATTACGGGAGCTGGCACAACATTAGACATGACTTTCGTCTTGTCCATGTTTATTTTTAAGCTTAACTCGGTCGGAAACAACTCTGCTGAGGTCAGCGAGCATAGCACTGAGGTCCTCCATAGTCTCAGCCATGACTACAATATCGTCGGCGAATTGAAGGTGAGTGAAGTACTCCCCATTATTGTTAATGCCTCGTCCTTTCAGTCCAGAACCTTAAAATCATCTTCCAATCCAGCGGTGAACAGTTTCGGAGAGATCACATCTCCTTGTCTGACTCCCGCTGCAAAGGAATAGGCTTCGTGCTCTGGTCCTGTAGTCGGACTATAACGAAGGATTAAACGATACTATAACGAAGGTCTGGCTCTTGCGGGCTCTTGCTCTATTATAAGAATAAATAACACAAATACAATACAAAGCTATTGTATTGAACACCAAAAACATTCATTATAAAATGAAATCAGAACATAAAAGGTAGGGTAGGAGACGAGAAAACAGGGGTCTAATCGCCTAAAAAGCGATCTCTTCTTCTACTTCTTATTCGACCTGACGATGTTATTAACATAGAATCAAGAAAAAAGGTGATCAAAGCAGGTGTGTGTAATGTAAGGTAAAAAATATATGAAAGATTGAAAAAATACATAAAAATAATAAATTTAATAAAATAAACACATACATTACTTACATACACATTTACCAAAAATTCATCATCGCCACTACCAAACAAGATGTTAAGAATGAACCTAACTAATAAGTATTGCATGTAAACCTTCCTAAACAAAAAATAAATGTATCTGTGTGTGCATACATGCATACACTACACTAACCTCTCACAATGCGCGAGCGCGCGCTTAATATCAGATATTCGAATTATCCAAATTATCCGGATAATGAAGAGCTTCCTATCGGATTTGAAATGGGCGGATATCCGGATAATATGGATATCCGGTTATCCGGATTGCAAGCCCTATTACGATACGGAAGAGTGTTTGTATACCAATTAATAAACGTCATTGTTCATGCGATCTGCAGAGCGGCGGCGCCGGCGCACAGCATCACGCCCGCCTCTGCGATGCACGCGCATTCCCGTTTCCTACCTTTATTAGGTAATAATCCTGGTTTAAGGCATTTTGTATATCTGAACCTGATTTCTGGAGGGTATTGGAGTATATTTTATTCAAATTCTAAGTTATACCCACGTTATACGGTAATGTAAACCTTTATAGAGTATCGTTGACAAGCATATTTTTAAACTTTCGAGCACGTTTAAGTACCTATGTCGATCAGAAAATCTATTCACAGCTGGCACTTGGCGTAAAAAAAAGAAGTTAATAACTGTCTCGAGAACATAGGGAAATAATAAGTTAATAGCTGTCTCGAGAACAGTAGGGAAATTTGGTCGTTCGGTAATTCTTATATACTCAGCAGCACAAAATATGGCCCACTCTTCATACAAAATTACCTATACCTACTGCATACATTTTGCCGCTCAGTATATTTTTAAATGAGCAATTTTTGTACTTAAATATATGTATTTACTGGGTTGAGCTTAAAGGCCAAAGACTTACTTTTGTTGACTTGTTTTTTTTTTCTTTTTTTTCAAATTTGCCCGCGACTTAGCTTTCGTTAAATTTGGGGTAACATACATACATAATTACTTTCTGCGATCCTTTTTTTCTTATTTTGATTTATTTTTTGAGGATTATATGGAAATACAAATACAGACAGACATTTTTTAGGCAGATGCTGCAAATTTTCGAATTCAAAAATCAACCTGCACAAATTAAATTAATCATAATTCGTACCAACTTTGAAAACCCTGTTTCGCATATTCAGGGTGGAATTTTAGAAAACATTAAAGCTAGTAGGTAGGTACACGTTTCTTTTGCCCGCGACTTCGTACACGATATAGGACTATCCCGCGGGATAAGAATTAGTGAATCCTATAGAATGCTATAGGTACACTGTCCCTGTAAATTAAAACAGGCTTCTTTTATCTAGGGGCATTTGAGGGAAATTGAAAAGTTCCCCGCGGGATGATAATAACTCTTTAGATCGATTAAAAATTCATTTCGAGGAAATTTTGCATTTTTTTTCGAAGAAAAATTAACCTATGTCAATGAGGATAGTGTAGCTTTTTATTGGTAAAAGAATTGTTTAAATCAGCTTAGTAGTTTAAGGGATTACCCCCAGCAATAAAGTTTAGATATTTCCCTATCCCAAGGGATTTTCTAAAAATTTTCCTTAGTTCACCACTATAATACTTTGGTACCTATATGTATGCCGAATTTCAAGTTTCCAGCACCAGTAGTTTAGGCTATGCGATGTCAGTCAGTCGTCAGTCAGTCATACCTACTATTTAGGCTAGG